>NW_015164687.1:0-15286 GCF_001447785.1 Gekko japonicus
TTTTTTTTCTATGACAGGCTTAACGGCAGCGTCTACTGCATAGTGGCTTACAGTGACTACCAAAACACCTGGAGCCCTTGGTTCCAGGAACTCGAATCTTTGTGCTGTACAGAAACCTCGTACCTGTTTCACTCCACCTGTCTGTTAGTCCGTGTCTAAGAGATTGCCCTGTTTGCATCCTGATTGTATTTTCCTGAAGGGAGGTGAACTTTGCATGCTTTCAAGTTGAAGAGCTGTTTTCTACGGTCTTAGTGAGGTGCTTGCCAGAGGTCAGCGTGCCAGGGATTGAACTCCAGCCCTCTGGTGGGAGGAGTCTGTATAGTCTTAGTTATAGAGTTGGTGCCCTCTCTGAAGCTGCGCTGGCAGGTTCCTTTATCTGATATGCTGCTGGAGACCAGCGGTTGCCTGGCACTCACCCCATCTTTCCACGGGTGCAGGATATGGTAATTTATTTGTGGTGATTTGTAGTTGATCTGCATCTCCATAAGCACAGTGTGCCGTAACAGTGCTATCCCCAGCAAAGCCCCAACCTTAGATTCAGTAGACACAAAAAGATATAACTCTGCTTAGGATTGCACGGTGAACAACCTAACCAGTAGGTAGGAATTTGATATGGGTGACGCCTGCCAACAACATGCTTCCCTTTCCACAGTTTTATGTGGAGGCCGGTAAGCAATACAAAGGTACACAGATCAGAATGTCAGAAGCTCCCCCACCAAACAAGCAGGTCATGTTCCTTTTTGGCACCGTGTGTGCAGGTGTACACAGAAGCCAAAGCTTTCGTCTCATCTGTTTTGTGTATATGGCATGTCCTCTCTGCAGCGGAAAGTGTAGAAACTGCAGGAGGTCTTGGTAATGTTGCAAGTGTCCTTATCTCAAGGAGGTCTGTTGAAGCGCTGCTCCCTCAGCCCTAAGACTTCCTGTGGCAGGAGGCCAATGTTTAGGTGCCGCTCTTCTACCTGCCGTCCTAGCACAGCGCCACAAAACCTGGTGTTATGCTGGCCACACAAGAATATTTTGCCAGAGCCGAACAGACAGAGCAGAAATGTTCATATTCAAAGAGCCAGCACAGTTACTCACAGAACATTGTGTGCAGCTACGTTGGCACAGCATAAAATATACCCCCATCCCATGAAATTGAAGTATGGGTTGTCAGCTGTATGTTTGATTGGACTGAAACACCTCATTGGGAATGATAAATTTATCAATCAGAGAAGAGAAGCCTGCCTGGGGAAGCAGGCATTATGATAAATGTTCTCCCTTGATTTAGGGAGGGAAAGCTGCTAGTCCATTAAAAAGTCATTGGCACTGAAATAAGCTAATACAGATTGTTATTGGCTAATAGGGATGCAAACCAGAGAAATTATCATTTTAGTTCCATATTGTAATTTAAGAAAGGGGAAGGTGTATTGGTTTTAAGACTTCTCAGAGATGTTGTATCATCTCTGCGTTTCTGTTTTTGTTCAGATTATGTGTCTGCCCATTGTTTTCCATGTGAGGAAGATGGCAGATGGTCCCCCTTTTCACCAAATGGAATCAAAATATCAAGGAACCTAGCCCACCCTCTCTTCTAAAGTTTCAAAAGCATTGGACAAAGGTGTCCAATTTTACAGCCCCCCCATTTCCTCTCTGTCTAGTGGGAAAAGGGCTTGAAAATGGCCACCGGTTTTCAGAAGCAGCATTTTTAAAAACCAAACTTAATAACTGCATGTAAAAGTAGTCCTGCAGAGTAGTGTTGCAGAGGAACAGGAGTTGTTGTTGTTGTTTTTTAATTGAGGCAAGGTCATGTTGCATTGCAGCTGGCTCACTGGGAACCTACCTATGGAAACCTAAGGCATAAAAAATGGGACATTATCAAGATAACTCACTAACTGAGGGAAATCAGAAAAGCCAACGAAACAAGCAAAAGGAACTACAGGAAGTAACAAGCACGCCACCAAAGCCAGGTAAAGGAAAGTCAGAAGAGCAAAACAAGCTAGAGATTAATTTGCATAGAATACAAAGCAGGAATGAAAATAGTGCCTCATTGAACTACCACACCCCATCACCAGATGTCACCCCCTCCTTAATATCCTCCCCTGGGAGAAAAGGCAGAGGAAGGCTACCCAATATTAATTAAGCCAGTTTGATATAGTGGCTAAGAGCGTGGACTCTAATCTGGGAGAACCAGGTTTGATTCCCCACTCCTCTACATGCAGCTGCTGGTGTGACCTTGGGTTAGTTACAAGTTCTTTCAGAGCTATTCTCTCAAGGGCAATTCTCAAGAGAGCTCTCTCAGCCCCAGCTACTTCACAGGGTGTCTGTTGTGGCAAGGGGAAGGGGAAGGGATTGTAAACCATTCTGAGTGAAGGGCCAGGTACACATCCAATCTCTTCTTCAAACCATTCTGTCAAGAAAACGGTCCAGGTAGGATCCATCTGGCCAGTCAAGTCTGTCCCAGGACATGAGCAGCGCCACATGCATGTGGCACAAAATGGCTACTGTAACTGGCAGCTGCTATTTAAATTTCCCTCCCCTCCAAGAAAGACTGTGTGATTGGCCAAGGCAGATCTCCTGGTTGGCCCCAAGGCTAAAACTGGCTGGGAGAAATGATGTTTCCCAGGGAATGGCAGGCATGCTGGCTCTGTTAAATTCCCAGCAATGAATTCATAATGTTAACAGATCTGGAACTTGTTCTGGGGAGACTTTAACCTCCTCAGACATAGCCTACCCAATCCAAGGCCAGCTAAATCAGATGACTTTTAGGGTTAGCAGTATCTGACTGCACACCTGTATTGGCTAGTCAGTGTACAGAAAATCATTCATGTGGGACCCTTTTTAGTTGATTCATAATCACAGTGTTTGAATAAGATAAAATATACAGCCACTTGTGAAGCACTTCATGCTCTGTGAATTTCAAGTTAACCACCTGCTCTGACTTCACTGTCAGAAACCAATGGGGCTGAAAAGTGCCCTTTCACTTTTGCCCACACTGTTCCCCAACCCCCCCCCTTCTCCAGCTATCATCATCAAATGTTTAATACAGAATATTTAGCCCCCTAGTTAAGAACCGGTTTTATCAAAGGAACTCTTTGTAAACAGGTGGTATGCCAGTTCTCCTGGCCTCTCTTATCTGAAAACAAATTCACAACACAGGCGCCCCAGGCCACCAATCTCTGCCTCATACCTTTCTTTTTAGCTCTTTTTTTCTAGGCAAAGGTAGACATCATAAGTCATGGTTTCTATACATTCCATATACATTTACTTTGCTTCGTTACCCGAAGAAGAAGAGGGAGGAAGTTCTATTAGGTCATCTACTGGAGTCAGTACAGTAGGTGGATTTCGATAACCGCAGGCCTTCTAATTCCTGCTCAGAGGCTGGTTTTGTGTGTTGGCAAGCACACGGTGAGGTGCTCTTCTCCAGCCTCTGATCCTGTTAAGTTCAGCACTACCACCAATGTCTGGGGGAAGCTGAGGACTGGTGGTGCTGGGCTTGTGCACGGAGTTATAAACAGCAGCCAGCCCAAACTCCACACAGCTGGGGAGCCAGTGAAGCTTTTCAAGTATGTTGCAACTGGCTGTTCATCTGAATCTACTCTCCCTTTATTAGCGTCAGTGATTGCTGGATGAAATGGGCTTCCCCCCCCCCCCCCCCTTCTTTGTTTGCCAATTTCAGTTTGCCTGGCAAAACCTACGTTTCCAGTGTCTGAATACCCTACTGTACAACTAGTGATCCTCCTCACCCCACCCCTGTCCGTCTACTCCACCCAAATGGCACAAGAGCACAGACCTTTTAGAATCAAGGATTTAATGCACAATCTTTTTGACAGTGTGTATTTTTAATAGCCTGTTCTTATCTGCTTTACTTACAACTAGGTCTGTATACTTTCCTCTTCACTATGAAGTATGGTATTATTTGGATGCAACCATGGAGAACTGTGGTTCCTAAGAAAACATTCAGAAATAAATGCTTATAATGGGCACAAAGGTGATCAGTGTCAGTCCTTAGCTGGTGAGAGCCAATTTGTTTTGGCAGTTAGCATTCATATAATTTTTTATGAATGCAGATTCCAATCGACTTCTACATACTGTGGCTACTGTGTGCATTCCCAAGGGATGGATCTAGGTCAGTCAATTAACACAGTCCGTGCTGTAGTCACCCATGTGCAAATGTTGCATTCCAGCAAACATGCTAGTAAGTTCCTCTCATCCTTATGCATGAACAAGTAACATTAAGGATGCGGAGGGGGACTGAGAAGTGAAGAAAGATCACTCTATAAAAATAACAGGCTGTGTTATGCAATGACAATAGGAGCCAGCATTAGAGTGTTAGGTTCAAATCCCCATTTTCCCATAACGCTTACTGGGTGACTTTAGGCCAGTCACTTTTTGTATTACAGGTTTGTCGTATGGATAAAGTGGAAGGGGGGGGCATGTAGGCACCCTGAGGAAGGACAGAATAAAAACATACCAGGTCGGATTCGACTGTGTGACTGAACAACAACAAAAAGGTAGATCCCACAACTCTTAACCGCCCACTTAGAAAGCCAGAGTGGTTGAATCTACAGAATGTTAGGCAAGGACCAGGGAGTCCTCGGTCTGAATCCCCAGTCAGCTTGTGATGGGCTGGTGACTGTCATCCTGCGTTACTGCACAGGGTTGTGAGGATAAAGTGGGTTAGCACACGTATACTTCACCGAGAACTTCAGTAGGGGGAATCAATTTGTAAATAAGTTACTTATCGTAGAGAGATGCATGGTCGGTAGAAGAGCAACAGAGTAGTTGGAGGGCTGGTCAGAGTTGCAAGTGGTTCTCCTAGCGGGTGGACATTTCAGTTGCTGTTGTTGCCATCAAGTCGCAGCTGATTTATGGTGACCCTGCAGGTTTTTCAAGGAAAGAGACACTCAGAAGCGGTTTGCCATTGCTTGCCTCCGCATCATGACCCTGGTATTCCTTGGTGGTCTCCCATCCAAGTACTAACCAGGGCTGACCCTGCTAGCTTCCCAGATCAGATGAAATTGGGCTATGAGACCATCTGAAGACTCAGAAAAAGGAAATGTTCTCACTAAAAACAGATGTTTTGCTTCAGAGATCTGTAAGCACGGCAAAGCCTTTGAGAGGGGAGACCCGTCAACAGAAGGAAGAGGGATAATGAGAAATGATTAGATTTCCTAAATGCAGCCTTGTGGGGTTGCAGATCTCTTGAAAGACCAGACACCTGAGTGCAATCTGGATGAAGAGATGCAGCAGCCTCATAGGTCTGCTGTCCATCCACGGACGCAAACAACCACTGGACTAAACCTCATAGATGTCATATTTTTAAAAAAGTTGGCAACTTAAATCTAGGGCAGTGATGATTCATAGTCTCTCGCAGCTGACTGTTGTTTTGTTAGTTACTTCAGTGCAACTTTGCTTTGTAATATACCTTTGTAAACCAGATCCAGACATTTCCGTCAGTTTTACTGCATGAAGTTGAGTGGTTTATTCTATGAAGAAATTTCAGTTATAGACATATGTGTGTGCTTCTTGGTTTGTTTTTGCATACTGCTGCAAAAAAACACAAGATCCCATTGCATTTGTGGAGTAATAAATGTGTACTTTTTTAAAAAAAATGGTGCATTAGTATTTATTTATACGTTTACTGCTCAGCAGTGGGCTGCAGTTCACAACAGGGTGCCATGCATAGGAAGGAACTATCACAGCTGGGAAGCAACCTAGAAGGGAAGGGACTTTTGTGCCCTTACTGGCAGGTAGCCTTCGGGCCAGCCTCATAAAACGCTGTGGCTCTTGACCGGATGGCCGTGCCCAGTGGGGACCACTGATATGAGTGATCCAGCTCTGTGCCGCATGCCCCTGGCCAATCAACAGCCATGCCCTTGCTGATCCAGATAGGGTTGCCATTTTGCACAGGAAGTGACATCATCATGCCAGTAACTTCCAGGCAATGCTCTAGTATTTCGGTAAAAACTGGTAAAACTGGCCTCTACCATAGAGTTTTTTGCCCGAATACCAGAGTGTCATACTGGCGTGATGATATCACTTCCTGTGTGACGCCAGCAACATGGCCAGGGCCTCTCTCTTTCTACTGGTAAGTCCCCCCATTGGCCAACTGATTGGTGGCTGGAGGGCAGGGCCTGGCGACAGGACCCCTTTCTCCACTGGGGGGTCTGGCAACCCTAGATCCAGATGTTCCTCTGTCCCACTTCCTAAGGATGCAGGACACCTAATCCTTCATTCACTGCCCATAGGCCATTCAGTAATTTTAAATATTGTGTATTTCCTAAAACTTAGTAGCTTCATGTACATTGTTGTAACTAATCTTGTGCTGGTCATGAACCATAATAATAAATTTAAAACATTCACTGCCCAATGGTGGCATCTTCCTACAGTTCACACTTCCTTAGGAATTGCAGCTGACTATATAGCAATTTGCTTTTGCTCACTCACTAATTGCAGACACGTCTGCTTCAGGCGATGAATGTGCAGAACTGGTCTTCCGTGTTCATATCCCCACACTAAATGCAAACTTGGAAAAAGTTGTTGGGTCTTCTGCTAAAGTGGAACAGCAACTGTGACTTCCTGGTTCAAGTTAACAACAGGTCTGGGGCTCTCACAGGAATCACAGACTCCTGTTACCTGGTTATTTTCCAGCTCCAGTTCATTGCATGAATGAGCCAAAATTCTCATGACTAGACTTGAGCATTGTAACTAGGGGAACTGCACTTTTGCATTTCCCTTTTAAGACCCGAAGAAGAATCCTGCAATCAATCAAGAGTAGTTAATTCAGTTGGCACTTTTAATATAAATGGCTGTATTCTGCCACAGCTGACCCCACAGTCCTGACCCAAATAGTGCTGCTTCAGCATAATTATTACTATTGTGCGTCTCTTCCACCCCTTCCTGTCAAAGATGCCCCCCCCCCGTGCTTCTGTACCTTTCATAGAGGGATGCCCAATCCTTAGGGACAGCCCAGTTTCACAGTCTGCATGCATACATAATTCTTGATCAACATGTGCCAAAGCCTGTTTCCGTACACCTACCTGATACCACGGTGTGTTATGTGCCGTAAAGTTGCTTCCGGCTTACGGTGACCCTATTGAATTAATGTCCTCCAGACTGTTCTATGATTGACAGCCTTGCTCAGGACTTGCAAATTGCATCTGATCTCACTGCATCTCACTTAACTGTTCTTTGACTAGGTGACAGTCACATAACTGTGCTCGGCTTTGTCACCATCTATTATTCTGTTGGTTGAATGATAAACTGAAATGGAGAAAGAGCTGCTCTAAAATTGACACTGAAGGTCTGGGTACTTCACACAGGGATACATTGCTCTGTTTCTCCACTAGAGGGTGGTTGGAGGCCATTCTTGTAATGGAGTGCCCCCCCCCCAAAAATAAAATTTAAAATATAAAAATGTCCTAATTCCATCCCTATCTGCAGTGATGTGCAGTAGACTCTCATTGTTCCATAGAAGGAACCTAAGAGACCCAAAGGATAACAAAAGACATTGAAATCAGATGCCTCATTCGACAGGAATGTAATGCTGTGTGGTGGGCCTGTTTTGTCAACTCGTACAGGCTTTAAGGAGTAAACACGAAAGCTTTCTTTGACTCTTATTGTCAGTGAATTTTTGATTGCCATTTACTCTTAAAACATAGGAGCTCCCGACCAGACCAGAGCATCAGTCTTTCTCTTCTGTGTGCCACAGTGGTTAGAGTGTCAGACTAGAATCTGCAGGATCCAGGTTCAGTTCCACAGTCTATCATGGAAGCTTGCTAAGTGACCTTGGGCCAGTCTATCTATCTAGTACTGCTCATACAGCTATCACCTTAAGCAGAAATGAGAACCAAAAAAAATATTTCAAACACCTTACTTGGTATTATTTCTCTTACATTTTATTATTGCACCTATGAATTTTGCCACTGAGAGGGTGACATGATCATTTGTATCCAATAGTAGCACTGACACCTGGGCTCGCACTCTTAGCAATTTGGTATCTTTAAGTAAAATGGTGACTAAATTAGCCCTCAACTCATTGAATAAAGAGAGGATGGCCCAAGGAACAAAGCTGCCACACTTGTTCGTATCAAGAGAGATGGCCCTTTGTGTATGTAAGTGCCAGGCCATGAAGGGCTTCAAAAGTAATAACCAGCAGAAATGAATAGGCAGCCAGTGTGATGCTCTCAAAACAGGTATAATGTGCTGAAAGCGTTCCACAGGCAGAAGTCCCTTCACCCCCATGGAATTGCTCCACTGAATCCAAGCCTATGTCCAAATGTTGAACCTGCAGCCTTCAGTGCAGGCAAGGCCCAGGAATGGACTAAAGCAGAATAGGCCACACATATAGGGTTGCCAGCCTCCAGGTGGGACCCAGTGATCTCCCACTATTACAGTAGAGCTCCAGGTGACCAAGTTCCCTTGGAGTCAATGGCTGCTTTGGAGGGTCAACTCTATGGCATTATTACCTGCTAAGGTTCCTGCCCTCCCCAAACCCCACCCTCACCCCCAAAATCTCCAGGTATTTCCCAAACCAGAGCTGGCAACCCTACAGTATAGAGGAGGAGAAACAGAGCAGGGCTGGATGGACTCATAGATTTGCCGACCTCCAGGTGGCCTCTGGAGATCTACTGCTATTACAGAGGACAGAGATAAATTCTGCCATAGAAAATGGCTCCTTTGGAGGGTGGATTCTATGCCATTATATCCTGCTGAGGTCCCTCCCCTCTCCAAACCCCACCCCCAAAGTTTCCCAACCCAGAGCTAGCAGCCCTAGGACTGAGACATCCTGAAGTCCCAAACTAAGAGGCTCCATAACATTACCTAAAAATAGCCATTTAGAAAATCTTTTTTTACATAGAGAGACCCCTCATCAATGGAGGCCCTAAATTTACTAACTTGCATGTAAATCCAAATCCGAAAGGAGGAGTGAGAACAGTTCATGTTGTCAGGATCCTGCCTGATGTGGAGATTGATACAGGGACAGGTGGTCCTTCAGATGTGAAATGTGTAAAAAGTGAAGCTTATAAACATGCCAATGTAATGAAAGCAACAGCTGCAAGCAACAAAAAGCCAAGCCAAGCTCATGCATCTTCCCTGTCACAGGGATGCCCAACTCCTTTTTGCAGAAGACCCTAGAAACAAGGAAAAATGTTTTTAGCCTATCAATGCGCTAGAGAGGAACAAGCAGCACCCCTGAGAATTCTGTTGGAATGGTGCCATTTTTCATCAGCCGACTTTGGGTTTCAGAGTCAGTTTCATGGCTGTTGCTATGGGTGGCTCTGTGTCGATCTGGAGCCTTTCCAGTTTAATATTTTGATGTGACTTGACAGCATTTCTTTTGCTCATTATGACTTGCCTATACTCATTGGGCACTGCTGGGCTGACGGATGGTGGAAACTAGTTTGGCTTCATGTATGTGAGTTGTTTGACTTTAATATGAAGTAGGCTGTATTAGTACATTAAAAAGAGGAGAGCTGCCTGCAATGCAATTATATATAAATAAAATGAGACCTACCCCTATGCAACCTGGCATTATGTATTCTCTGTAGAGTCTCAGCAACCACAGAACCCATCTAACAGGAAAAAATGGAACAGCTGGAGCTGCATGCTCAGAGATGAAATTCTAAGGATGTCAGGAAAGGGGGGAGCAGGACTGGGAAAATGTCAAAATATCCGCAGCTGTGGGCATGGCTTGTGAAATCATATGTACTTACAAGGGTGATTCCACATGCAGCTAGGGAGGTTCTAGGATCAAGCTCACACTTGCATATAGCCCCTAGTGGGTTTTTGTTTTTTCATGTCCCAGTACCATTCATTTCAAGATCTTAGAAACTGATTCCAAGCAGCATTTAAGAGTTGCTTGGACATCATCTCCCAAATACCTGAGTTATTTTATTTCTCAATACTATATCTAAATTTCCTTAGGCATTAAAGTCTGCACCATTCAAACACAACAGGAAACCAGTGTGACAGTTCTAGAGACCAAAATAGCCCCCAGGCTACTGGAACAAAGAGGTACTGAGGCTGCAGTTACACAGAGCACATTTACCCAGAATTACATCCTACTGCACCCAGCTGGACTTAATTCCTACTAACAGTGCACAAGACCAGACTGTACCTGTACGAAGGTCATTCCGTGATGCAGGATAAATTGGCCAGGCATTAAACTTACAATTCTGTACCTGTGAGCTATACATTCTTATTTCCCTCCCTTCCCACTGTGCCCATTGTAGTATTAGCAGCACAGAGAATGGAAAATGATCAAGGGTCAGGGTACTAAAGATAAATGCACCAAATTAAATATAATGGGTTGGATCCAGACTTAACTGGCAATTTCTACCAATTCTCTCTTTCCACTGCAGACCCTCCACCCCCGTCGTTCCTCTGGGTTCTTTATCCCCTCAGGAGCAGCATTTTGTGCAGATCAGTAGGCTGCAGTGGGAAAGAGGAAACTTCATATTCACTGATGGACAATTTAATTTTGGATCCAACCTAGTGTATTTAATTTGGGGGGGGGGAGGATTCTATGGTAACTTAAAAGTAGACAGTGTCAAATTTTAAAATCCCCAATTTACATTCCTAAATCAATAGAGAATCTTAAAATACATCATATATAAACATCCACCTAAATAGGAACAGTAGATTCAAGTTTGAGCTGTTTTAGCTTACTGATTCTATAGACCTGGGGCTATTGCTGAAAAGGTCCTTCTGAATGTAGGATTATTTGGGTAGCGGAGTGCTCAAGGCACATAACACAGCAGAGCCAATCTGGTTAGTGTGTGCTGGCAGGAAGAGTTACACACAGAGCCTCTTTATCTTTGCAAAACTAATATGAGTCCTTGGTATCTGAAGAACTGTGCTCGCACATGAAAGCTTATACCTTGAATTAAACTTTGTTGGTCTTAAAGATGCCACCAGATTCAAACTTTGTTCTACTGCTTCAGACCAACATGGCTACTGTTATGTACTGAGCCTGAACTGTACTTACCAACAGATGTAGCTTGGGGATGCATAACAATAGCTGGCTAGGATCATAGAATGGACCAGTAGGGAAACAAGGATCCTAGAGTAAACCAATTGAGAAACACGGCAAAGTTGCCGCAGGAGAGGCACGGAAGGTGGGCGGATTATCTGGGTGCGATCACACCCCAACATCTGGGTAGTGGAGTGCACCCGTGGCTTACCGCCGACAATGCGCGTTAAAAAACTAGTACCTCCAAGGTACTAGTAAACGTTTGCCACGGGCTGCCTCCAGACGCCCGTGGTGTGATCGCGCCAGTGCGCGGCATTCCCCTCCGGTCCCTTGTTTGCCTGCCGGCGCCGAGGGAAGGACCTGTGGTGTGCCGCCGGCGCGTCTGATTGCGTAATCGCGAATCAAAGTGTGCCGGGGCAATTAGCCACGCCTCACCCCCACGATATCCGGCCCGTGTGACTGGGGCCAATGTAATGTAAATAGCCTATCGTTGGGAGTGGGGTGTGTTTTGGGTGTAACCTTTTGCATGCATAAATACCCAGCTTCGGCCAGGGATTTCCAGTTGTCTTTCTACTTGCTGAATCACTAATAAACTAAGACCTGATCAAATATGCGTCTGAACCCAGTATATTTCAGCTAACCACCTGAATGAGTCCTTTTTTGTAAGGAACTCCATTCTAGACAGGATAGGGATAGGATTCTAATCTAGTTTAACTAACTAGGATGGATAGAACAAAGTTTGAGTCCAGTGGCACCTTTAAGACCAACAAAGTTTCATTCATGGTATAAGCTTTTGTGTGCAAGCACACTCCCTCAGATACACATGAAAGCCTGTACTGTGAATAAAACTTTGCTGGTCTTAAAGGTGCCACTGGACTCTAACTTTGTTCTGCTGCTTCAGACCAACACAGCTAACCCACCTGGATCTAGGATGGACAGAAATGCAGGAATCATGCCCTGCCCTCATGGTGCCAAGATGGAGAAGACTAGCTTAGTGTGGAGACAAGATGTCAAACCGGAAGGAAGGAAGATTCCCTAAGAGTAGCCATCTACACATCAAAGGGATAGTATAAGAGAGTAAAGGCCAGGATGATCCTGGACTATCTCTCTGACTCTCTTATAACCCCCCAACACACCCCCCCCTGAAGTCTGAGGCTAAGAGACAGCACAAAGTCCTTCACTTCCAACACTGAACCGCCCATCGTGTCCTCTCCAGCATTTTCATATGAAAACTGAGCAAGAGTGGAGCCTAACAAACAAGAAGTTGGGATGGGGTAACCAACACAGACAACCAATATGCTATAACGTTCCACTTGCAAACACACAACAATAGAGTCATGCCCAGATATAAAATAGACTCAAGCCTCCGAGGCAGGGAACGAGACGAAAAGATTTACCCCAAGCAGATTCAGCTTCTGATGAGCCTGGATATGGGCTCTTCATGATTTGTTTGTTCCCACCCCCTTTGAGTGGAGAAGAGGGGGGGGGATATTAAGAAAGATATTTCCCTCAGAGGGTCAAAATAGAGAGAGAATTAATTTCAACCTCCTCCACAAGATAGTCATGGCTTCCTAGAGCCCCATCTACCCCTTTGCAAGGGGTCAGTTCTCTCTCTCTCTCTCTCTCTCTCTCTGCTCTGTTGCTAAATGTTCCATTGAGTTATAATTCAGGAGCTCTCTCTCTCACACACACACACACACACACACACACACACACCATCCCTCTCACTGAATGAACAGCAAAAAAAAAAAGCACATCTGAGTATCATGCTCAGGAGTGGAAGGAGGAAGGGTTTACCAGAGTGGCTGAGCAGTCAAATTCTTTGGTGAGCTGAGCAGGCACATGTGCACTACACTATATTAGATGACTCAAAGAAGGAAGGGCAGAGACCAGATCCCAATCCAGTCCTAAGCAGACCACAGCAGATGAGGCAGAAGACACAGAAAATGCTGCTGTGTAATAATTTCAGAAGAGCAGCCAGGTTTGTCTGTGGCAGTAAAAATAAAAAGGAGTCTCGCTACACTCTGAAGAAAGTCTGACAAGATTTTATTCTGGCATAAATTCTTGTGGACTGCACTTTTTCAGATGCATATGGTGGATATTGCCAATCACTGCTTCTGTGAATGTCCCAAATAGTTTTCTTGCTTACCTTTTGGTTTTACAAACTTACATCTGACCCTGTATTTATTTACTTCATTTCGCCCCAATGGGGATTCAGAGAGACTTACGCGGCTCTCTTTTCCTCCTCCAACAGAGCTGATTTGGTAATGGAAAAGGCACGGAGGGGCCATGAGACTGCCTAGTCTCTCCACCCAAGGGCCTGATCCTTGCTCAGGATCTGGCCATCACAGCATTTTTTAATGGTCCTATTTTTCTCTAAAGTGGCATCATCAGTCACAGGTTGGACCCATGGCAGCCCTCACCGCTAGTTTGGCCCTCAGTGTGCAGCAGCAGTGAAAAAGACAGACTCCGTGCTGAGGATTATTAGGAAGGATTGAAAATAAAGCTCCATATATTGGAATGATGTGGCCTTGTTTGGAATACAGCATACAGTTCTGGTCACTGTATCTCAAAAAGGGTATTGCAAAGCTGGAAAAAGTTCAGGAGAAGACAACCAAGATGATTCAGGGGCTGGAGCTCTTTTCCTATGAGGGAAGGCTGAAGAGACTGGGACTTTTTGGCTTAGAAAAAAGAAGCATAAGGGGGGGACATGACATAGGTTTATAAATTTAAGCCTGGGAGCAGACAGAGTAGATAGAGAGAACATTTTCTCTTTTACAAAATAACGGAACTCAGAAGCGTGTCCAGTGAAGTTGTCTGGCAATAGTTTCAGGACAGACAAAAGGTTATAAATTATATTGGAAGGATAGGGACGGAAGGGTTGGAGGTGGGGTGGCCCAGTATTTCAGAGAGGGTATACAATCCAGTAAGACTGAGAGGGTAAGAGAATTGGATTCGCTTCTGGAAATGCTATGGGTTGAAATAGTGGGCCCAAAAGGAAGCTTAGCACTGGGAGTTTGTTATCGCCCACCAGATCAAAAGATAGAGGAGGATTATAAAGTGATGAATGAATTAAAGATAGCGGCTAGACAAAATAACTGTGTTGTAATAGGTGATTTTAACTACCGACACATTGGTTGGGTCAACATATGTTCAAGTTGGGAAAAAGAGATGGAGTTTCTAGACCCTCTTAATGACTGTGCTATGGAGCAGATGGTCACAGAACCTACCAGGGGAGAGGCGATCCTGGATTTGGTCCTAAGTAATGCCGAAGACCTGGTGAGAGACGTAAAAGTGATTGCACCACTTGGGAACAGTGACCATAATGTTATTGAGTTTAACATTTATATAAATAGGGAGTTGCCCAAAAAGACTGACACAACTACTTTTAACTTTAAAAGGGGTAAATTCTCTGATATGAGGGGACATGTGAGGAAGAAACTGAAAGGAAAAGTAGAAATGGTCAAAACCATTGGGGAAGGCACAAATAGGTATAGAAAAAAGCCTTCATGGTTAGCAAACAAAGTAATGGAAGCTGTAAAAGGTAAGAAGGAGTCCTTTAAGCGGTGGAAAGCTAGTCTCAGTGAGGCTGATGAAAGGGAACACAGGCTGTGGCAAATAAAATGCAAGCCTGTGATCAGACAGGCAAAAAGGGAATATGAGAAGCATATAGCAAAAAACATAAAGACCAACAATAAAACTTTCTTCAAATACATTAGAAGCAGGAAACCAGCCAGGGAGGCAGTGGGGCCCTTGGATGACCAAGGGGTAAAAGGAGTACTGAAGGATGATAGGGAAATGGCTGAGAAGCTGAATGCATTTTTTGCCTCTGTCTTCACTGTGGAAGATGAGAAGTGCTTGCCCACTCCAGAACCGCTGATTTCAGGAGAGTTGTTGAAAGACCTGAGTCAAATTGAGGTGACGAGAGAGGAGGTCTTATGACTGATAGACAACTTAAAAACTAATAAATCACCAGGCCCGGATGGCATACATCCGAGAGTTCTGAAAGAACTCAAATGTGAACTTGTGGATCTCCTGACAAAAATATGTAATCTTTCATGAATATCTGCCTCCATTCCTGAGGACTGGAAGGTAGCTAATGTCACTCCCATCTTTAAAAAGGGTTCCAGAGGAGATCCGGGAAATTACAGGCCAGTCAGTCTGACTGATACCAGGTAAGTTGGTGGAAACTGTTATTAAGGAAAGAATTAGTAGGCATATTGATGAACAAAAACTATTGAGGCAGACTCAGCATGGGTTTTGTAAGGGAAGATCTTGTCTCACTAACCTGTTAGTGTTTTTTGAGGGAGTGAACAAACATTTGGACAAGGG
>NW_015164687.1:15972-18716 GCF_001447785.1 Gekko japonicus
AGTATTTTTCTCCCTTTCTCACAATACAAGAACTCATGGGCACTCAATGAAATTGCTGAGCAGTTGGGTTAGAACAGATAAAAGGAAGTACTTCCTCACCTAAAGAGTGATTAACACATGGAATTAACTGCCACAGGAGGTGGTGGCGGCTACAAGCATGGATGGCTTCAAGAGAGAATTAAATAAACATATGGAGCAGAGGTCCATCAGGGGCTATTAGCCACAAGGTACAGATAGGAACTCTCAGTCTGGGGCAAGTGATGCTCTGTATTCTTGGTGCATGCTGGACCTCCTAATGGCACCTGGTATTTTTGGCCACTGTGTGACAGAATGTTGGACTGGATGGGCCTTTGGCCTGATCCAACATTGGCTTCTCTTATGTTCTTATGTTAAATACTTCTTTATGCAAGTTTTTAATTGTGAAGTTCACTGCCAGTGGAGATAATGGTGGCCACAAGGGTAGATGGCTGCAAAAGGGAATTAGACACATTCGTGGAGAAGAGGTTCATCAGTGGCTACCAGACACAGTTAGTGAAGGGAAATTTCATATACGGAGGCAACAATCTTCCAAATGCCAGTGCTTAGAGCCAGCATCAGGGGAAGGCCTCAGCCTCTCTTGGTCTGTTTGTTGGCCCTTGTGGCAGCTGTATGAAACAGGATGCTGGGCTAGGTGGACCTCTGGTCTGATCCAGCAGGGTTCTTCCTACATGCTTATGTTCTTACCTCACATGTATTATCTGTCTGTGGAGGATTCCTGTCTGTGGAGGAAATACACACAGTTGGCTGCTCTGCTCTTGCGTGGTTGGGGTGAACAAAACATTCCCCCAGCTCTAGGGAGCTGCTCACATAGAATCAGGTGGGGAAACATCTAATGGGTACCTGAGCATGGCCCTGCAGTTTCTGCAGGGCTTTTTATCAACTGGGTAGCTTCTAATTAGTTCTAGTGCTCCCCATCTATGCATAGAATCAGCCTTTGAAGGGTCCCTGGCCACTGGTGCCTCATGAATTTTTCAAACCAGGCCCCACAAATGCTGCTCTGAATTTTTCATTCTTGATTGCATTAGGGCAGGAGAGAGAGCCTATACAAGGGGAGGGGAGGAAGGTGAAAGATTTTCCCACACCTATAATTCATGGGACCGGTCTAGACCTAATTACAGGATAAACCTCCTTCAAATTCTTCATCCTCTTTCTGCTTGAATATTTATGGATCATTGCTCTTTCCACCTGACCTTTGGGGAGGAACGTAAGCAACAGCCGTCTCCCAGCTTCAGGCTAGGGTAAGCCATCCTTTCTCATTATTGCTTTCCCTGAGAGAGGTGGGCTGTTGTGCCACAGTGCCCTGAGATGTGGGATGGATTCTTCAGGGGGAAGGCAATCTGCAAACAGGAAGGTGAATGGGCAAGAACAGGTTGCTGAGGCTCACACCATTATTATTATGATTATGATTACTTTGGCTGAGTGTGCTGCAGCTGGAGGGGAAAGGAGTAACAAATACAATGCAAAAAATGGCACAGGCTTGGTGGGGGGAGGCATGTTCAAAGTCATAAATGATCTCATGAGCACCAAACGCTCAATCTCATTCCATGCAAAAGTGCCAGCTGGAAAAGGGGAACAGATTTTCAGAGCCATGTGCAGTTGGAATGTTAGGAAGCAATGCAATTCCTCACACTGGTAGGAGAAGGATATTTGGATCTCCTGGCTCAAGTAATATATATATTTTTTATTCTTAAGAGGCCAGGCTTTGTACAAGGGACATCTTCCCAGAACGTGAGGCTGCCCCACAGGAGAATAAAACCTATTAAAGCAAATTGCTGTTCCCCACAAGCAAAACACTGTGTCACATTGACACAGAGAGGAGTCCATCTTTCTGTGTTATACCTCTGAGGATGCCAGTCACAGCTGCTGGCGAAACGTCAGGTACTACAATGCCAAGACCACAGCCATACAGCCCAGAAAATCTACAACAACTAACAAAACACTATTATTTATTACATTTATCCCCTAAGGAGCTCAAGGCAGCATAATTGCCCCCCCCCCCCATCTTCCTCTCAACCCTAAATGGTGGCATAGGCTGGGAAGGAAAATGACTGGCCTACAGTCATCCAGCAGCAGGAAGATTTGAACTCAGGTCTCCCTCATATTAGTCTGGCAAGCTAACCACTGCCGGGAAGACAGATAGTGGGGGAGTCCTGAGGTGGCAGAGCAGTTGGCCAGGGGAGGGACACCAGGAGCTGCCACCACACCCTCCTCACCAAGTGAGGGGAGAAGGGTGGAAGAATGGGCAGCGGGAGGAGCAGAAACCACAGCTGCCGCCTCAACGCCATGTAAGCTGTGGAGGGGAGGCAAAGCGAGTGGGGAGGAAGGAGCTACTAATGCCCCCACCAATGCCAGGAGCCAGGGGGTGGGTGAGCCAGGTGGGTGGGAAGCAAGGGGAGAGGAAGGGAGAACAACCGTGGCAGTGTTGCCAATGGGCAGACTACCTGACAAGTGGCTTGTCCAGTGGACCGGGGAAAGAGGATGGGTTCCCCCTACAAGTCCCCCGGGTCCCTGATTGTACATTTATAATATATGCATATGATACAAATATCTCAAGTACATATCCCATGTGCCTGATCAGCCACAAAGGTCTAGAGATCTGTGTATTGTATGCACATATCATTTATATCTTTAATGTTAGATTTAACAAGAGGGGACCCGCAACAAAATGTTGCGTAATGGGTTGTGGTTTGTTTTATATCCCTATA
>NW_015164687.1:19516-28563 GCF_001447785.1 Gekko japonicus
CTGCTCACCCCAACCCCCCCCCCCCCCCCACCATAGGGCTAGTTCCTATAGTGACTGCCCAGGCTTCTCTACCTTCCTGTTTCTCCTGCAAGGTGTGGGAGGGCACAATCTGAACAGCTTCAAGGCAGAGCAGGCAAGCTCGCTGAGTGTGTGAGGTGGTGAAACAGGAGGGAGAGAGCAAACGGCAACTTTATCAGGCAACTTCTTGCTCTGCAGTCCTGGAGTGCAGCTGGACTGAAGATGGGGTCTCAGAGCCTGTGGGCACTCTGAAATTGCAGGAGCCAGCCCCTCCTGTCCTCCCTCCAACCCAGGTTCTCTCCCCCTCCTCCCTCAGTTTCTTCCTTCCCCTGCTTACCCCCCCCCCCCCCCCCGCAACTCCTGAGACGCCGAGTTTCTGTGGTATTGAGTACCGTGAAGGGGGAGGGGGGGAAGCTCCTTTTCCTCCGCAGGAACACGATAAGACTCTTGGAAGACTCTGCCTGAGTCGAGTCCACCCACAGAGACGGTTTCTGAGGTGGCAGTTTGTGCTGCCAGCTGGTTGTCGCCGCCAGCATTCTTTGCGGGGCGTGTGCAGCCACGTCATTTCCCTTGGGCTCCCGAGTGTTCTACTGGGGATCTGTCAGTAGAGAATGCCGTTTAACTTTTGGGGGGGATTTAAATATCCCCTGTATACTTTTTAAAACATGTCAGATTTTTCTGCACAACTGGAGCATGCTCCGAATGTGCTGAAAGATCTCCTTGCCCCCTCCGTGCCCCAGATTTGCAGGAATAAGTATCCTCATGCAAGGGGGCGCCTTCGCTATTACTATATAGATTTCTGTTTGCTGAGTGCCACTTTTTAAGGTCCAGCAGGAGACATCTAGGATTGGGGATTCAGTCTTCATGGTGGCATGAACCAAAAAAAAGAGAACACCACTTTTTTTTGGTTCTCTCTTTTTTTTGGTTCTTACATAGTACACTGGCTCCTCCCCCTTTTTTTGGCTTCATGGTGGCATGAGCAGTATAAAACCACTGTCCTTTCCTTGCCACCAGAAGAATCCATTGCAAGTGGGGGAAAGGGGCTGCCTAAAAATCCGAAGTGTCCCTTAATATTTGAAGGTCACTCCCTGGATCTAAGATTCACTACTCCACAGTTTGGGTTTCAGCATAAATTCGATTAAGAAACTGAAAAATGGATGCTGTTTCTGCAACATGGTCACTGGTGGAAAGGCAGCGCAAAATGTTCTGTTGCCAAGGTTGACAAAATACCTTGGGCCAGTCTTGTTTAGAAAGTGGAAACAGTTAAATTGCTTCCATTCTCAGGGAATACACAGATAACCCCACCGCAAAACTGTCTCCCTTTTCATGAATTATTTCTTGGCATGAGGAGAGCATTTTAAGGAGTCTTACCCTTTGATCTAAAACCCAGAAAATGTCTTGCCAAGAGCCCGCAGGAGGAAAAAAAAAGTCTGTCAAACCAAATTAAGGGCAAACTGGCTCTTGCCTCCTTTTATTCTCCACAGCTTGCGGAGGCCCCCGACAGGTAGCCTCATATCCCTGAGGCAGCAAATGCCTTTACAAACAGCCCCGCGTGATGAGACAGATATCTTGTTAATATTTCATTAGGCCAAGAGACATGTAGAAAAGCTGATAAACATGGTGTCGTTGGGCATTCCACAAGAGGCAGAAACAATATGCTCTGTTACGTGGCAAATGTCAGTAATGCTCATTGCTGATTTAGGTGACATCTTTTTCCTCAGAATGAGAATTTCTTAGCCCATTTAAGAAAGCTCTTTGTTCTTGGCAATGAGAATAATGCTTGAATGGAAGGCGACAGAGACTGCTGTACCGAAAGCCATTTCTCTTCTATCAGACCAAAGGTCAAGTCTGACATCCAAAGGACCTCTGCAACTTGGTTTTGTTTTTCTTATTAGTAGTAGTAGTAGTATTATGTCCTAATAAAGTTATGATTGTTAGTCTTGCATGTATCTACCCATATTAATTGGGCATATGCATATATATGGTGGGGCTTAACTATCACACAGATTCTGAAGAGGGGCCATGAGGTACCGTGCATTTACACACAGAGGGTGCGGTCAGACGGCATGCTGAGAGCAGGTTAAACTGCTCCGGTTCTAACCGGATTATATTTGATCCGGATAATCGCAATCACATGTACCTCCCTTATCCCGCCTCACTGCGCAGTCACGTCGCTCCCCGGCGTCTACACAACCAATGTGCAGGAGCGTGTGTCGGCGGATTTTTTATTTTTTTTCTCAGTTTGCACATTGACATAGGCGCTCATCCATAGAATGGGGGGGGAACTACCATGGCACATGCGCAGAATCACCAGGGCGAATCAATCCAACCCCTCCAACAAAAGACTTCCCTTTAAACGTTTGACCCAAAAATGGCCTCCATGAGATCCCGAACTCATCTAAACTCTAAAACAAGTGACCGTTTAAATGTTGGTTTTCTAAACAGGGTAGCGGAGCTCTGCCTATGCGCACACCGCCAATGCTAAAAAAAATGGCGTGCAAAAAGCAGAAGCCTCGGGCAGCGTTCTTTTCTTTTCTTTTTTTTTTAAATAAAAGTTTCATTTATATTTATTTCAGTTTTTCAAGATACATTACAAAATGAATTTACAAGTCTTGTACAACCATAAATCAAAGTTCGGAGTCATACACTTATCCATTTTATACCTTAATTCTTATCTAACCATTTATAAAAAAAATTCCATCTATTTTTAAACAACACTTCATCCTTACTTTATAATATTGTAGTTAACTTATCCATTTCTACCACTTCCAGTATTTTATAAATTAATTCTCTTTTAGGGGGTATTCCCCCTTGTTTCCAATATTTGGCAAATAGAATACGTCAGGGCTTTTTTTGTAGAAAAAGCCCAGCAGGAACTCATTAGCATAATAGGCCACACCCAACAGCAGAAACTCATTAGCACATTAGGCTGCACCCCCATGTTACCAGAAGTGTGGTCATCCAGCCACACTTATTGCTTCTTATTCTGTTTACTTTGTTGTCAAAACCCAGGGCTTTTTTTGTAGCAGGAACTCCTTTGCATGTTAGGCCACACACCCCTAATGTAGCCAATCCTAATGCATAATTCCTGCCCAAAAATAGCCCTGGAATACGTGCTGCTGTGATTATATAAACAATGACATATTTTTCTTCCATTTTATAGTTATCCGGTAGTACATTTAACAGAAATAACTCTGGAAATAGAGGTATTTCTACCTCTAAAATATTTACTAGTAATTTATGCACCTTGTGCCAGTATCGCTGAGTCACAGTACATCTCCACCAAGTATGGTAGAAAGTGCCCACATTGTTTTTACATTTCCAACATTTTTTTGACAAGGTAGGGTAACATTTTGCCAATTTATCTGGTGACCAATGCCACCTGTGAAACATTTTGTACACATTCTCCTTATATGGAATAGATCTTAAATATTTCACAGACTTCCACACTTTAGACCAAGCATCCATATCTATAGTGTATCCAAAGTCCTGCATCCACATAATCATAGAGCTTTTCACCACTTCATCCAATTCATAATCCACCAAGAATAGTATATACAACTTCTGTATTAATTTATCGCTTGTAGATAGCCATAACTTGTCTAAATCAGTTTTTTCATGGTAGAACCCTTTATTTTTATCTTTTTCAAATCTTGTTTTTAACTGTATGTTTTCCCACCACTTTAATTGAATATTTTGCTTCACAAGATTCTCCTGTGATATTAATTTATCATCCTTATCTAATAACATTTCATAACTTATCATTTTCTTAGTTGTCATTAGAGACGGTTTAATAAAGGCTTCTAGTGGCGATATCCACCTTGGTATTTTGACATAAAACCTTTCTTTAATCTCTTGCCAAATTTTATAAAGCGCTCCTCTTATCGTATGTTGCTTAAATTCATTTTATCTTTTTCGTAGCCTGTATACACGTGCCATCCCATATCTAAATCAAAGCCTTCCAAAGTTAATAGCCTCCTGTTTTCTAATGTTGCCCACTCCTTAATCCATGACATTGCTGCTGCTGAGTAGTATATTTTTCCAATTTGGAAGGCCGAAGCCCCCACTCTCCTTTCTATCTTGTAGAACCTTCCATTTAATGTGTGCCGTTTTATTAGACCATACAAATTTTCTACACAGTCTGCCTAGTTCATTAAAGATTTTAACATTCCTTAATACTGGAATGTTCTGGGCAAAGAAAAGAAATCTCGGCAAAATGTTCATCTCTATTAAGGCTATTTTGCCCATGAAAGATAGTTTCAGGTTTTCCCATTTTACTAGGTCTTTTTTATTTCTTGTAGTAGTCTAACATAATTATCTTCTATTAATGTATTACTTCTTTTTGTCATTGTCACTCCCAGGTATTTTACTTTTTAAACAATATTCATATGTGATAGATTTTGAATTTGTTCTATACATTTTGCTGTACAATTTTTTGTTAATATATTTGTTTTGTTGTAATTTATTTTTAGACCTGATACTTCTCCATATCTTTCAATACAATCCATCAGTGCAAGGATAGATTCAATAGGATTTTCTAGTATAAACACAAGGTCGTCCACAAAAGCTTGTAATTTGAAGATTTCATCTTTAACTTTTAAACCTTTTATACTTTCATTTTCTCTAACCAAATCTGTTAATGTTTCTAAGGTAAAAATAAACAATAATGGTGATAATGGACATCCCTGTCTCGTGCCTTTTTGTATACGTATATTTTGTGTTGAATCCCCATTTACCACCACTTTTGCTAATTGTTTCGAATATATTGCTTTTATCACAATCCCATTTGGCTAGCTTCTGTAATATAAAGTCCCAATTTACCGTATCAAATGCTTTTTCTGCATCTAGAAATATTATTGCTAATTGTTTCCCCGGATGTAACTCATAATATTCTAACACATTCATAATCACCCTTATATTAGTTTTAATCTGCCTTTTTGGAAGAAATCCTACCTGGTCTTGATGGATTGTGTCTACTAGCACCTTTTTCAGCCTTGTCGCAATTATGGATGCAAATATTTTATAGTCGGCGTTAAGCAAAGATATAGGTCTATAATTTTTAACCTCTTTTGCGTCTGTATTTGGTTTGTGTATTAGCATAATCAAAGCTTCATTCCAGGAATCTGGTATTTCCCCCCCAAGTGCTATTTCATGTAGGACTTCTTTGAATGGGAGTAAGATTTGGTCTTCAAATTTTTGGTATATCTCTATTGGTATACCATCTGGCCCTGATGTTTTATTTCTTTTCTGTTTCTTAATTGCTTCCGTTATTTCAAAACATGATATTGGACTATTTAGTAAAGATTTTTATTTTCATTGAACATTTTATTATTCCATCTTGATATATAATCTTTTGTTTTCTGTGGGTTTGATATTTCTTGTTGATATAATTTACAATAAATTTTTTCTACTATTTCCTTGATTTCTTGTTTGTCATATTTATCTACTTGTTTATCATCTCTTAGGGCTTTAATTACTTTTCTCGTTTTTTCTTTTCTTATTTTATATGATAACCATCTAGATGGTTTGTTGGCAAACTCGAAATAATATTGTTTGGTATATTCCAGGTTTTTAGCTATTTCTTGTGTTAATATTAGATTTAATTGATGTTGCAGTAGTTTCAATTTTGACTTGATTTGTTCCGTATCTCTACCCTTCTTCAATTTATCTTCTTCTTGTTTCACTTGCTTTACCAAGTTTATATATACAATTTTTGTTGTTTTTTCTCCCACGCATCTTCATTAATAAATATTCCTCATAGATAAGCTTTAAATGTGTCCCATATTGTCAAGATTGATATTTCTGGTTGAATATTTCTTTTAAAAATTCTTTAAGGCCTATCTTGGTTTTTTCAAGAAACTTTTTTCTATTTATCAATTTTTTATTCATATACCATCTTGAGTTCTTCTGAGTATCCTGTAGAGACATCCTAATTGGGTTATGATCGGCAAAAGTACACGGAAGTATTTCTATCTCTTTGACTTCGTTAATTAATGTTATTGAAGCCCATATCATGTCAATTCTTGACCATGAATTATGCCTATTTGAATAAAAAGTAAAATCTTTTTTTTCCAGATTTCTCACTCTTCAAATGTCGGCTATATTATGTTCTTCCGCTAATTCCAAAAAAGACCTTGGAAGTGTGTTACCCCATCTCTTATTTTCCCCCATGTTCTTCCTATCTGTTTTGGTATCAAATACTGCATTAAAGTCACCTAGTATGCATAATTCATTGTATATCTGCGATGATACCATTTCTTGTAACAATTTATCAAATTTCTCCTGATTTTGATTGGGAGCATATATATTTACTATCATCATTTTCTTGTTTTTTCGAGTTAAAGTTATCGCTACTATTCTTCCATCTGTTGACGCGAATGTAAGTTCTGGGTTTAGATATTCTTTAGCATAAATGGCAACATCTCTTTTCTTTTTCTCATCTGCTGCATAGAATTCTAATCCTTTTTTAATTTAAATATTTTACATCTTTCTCTCTTATGTGAGTCTCTTGTATGCAAACGATTTCTGCTTTTAATTTATTTATTTGATGATAAATCCTTTCGCACTTCTGAGGACTATTCAAACCATTTACATTAATTGATAGAATATCAGTCTTCTTACTTCTTTCCATTTTTATTGTGCAGCTTATTTAAATTTGCTCTATATCGTGTAAGCACCTGCAAAGAGGTGGGATTTGCTCTTCTTCGCCGTCTAGCTTCTTTCATTCTTTTCTCTTCTTCTTCTTTGTAATCCCTCGTTTCTTCTTCTGTTTCACTTACTTCCCCCCCCTCTTCTTCTCTTTCTCCTTCCCATCCAAGTTCCTCCCCATAATTTTCTAGAAAATTTTGTGCTTTAAATGTAGAGTCAAGTTTGAATCTTTTCCCCTCATAACTAAATAGTATGCCTTCAGGGAGAAGCCATCTATAAAAAATCTCGTTTGCTTTCAATAGATCCGTTATAACATAATACACGTGTCTTTTCTCCCTAATTCTCCATGGTATGTATTTTAAGATTTTTATCTCCTTTTCATTTATCCTAACAGTAGTATCATTTGAGGCCTTTAAGATTTTATCTCTCAATTGTCGTCTGTTGAATTTAATTTGGACCTCCCTCGGTGTTTTATGTCGTCGCGAATATGTTGTGTTTTTCCTATAAATCACTTCTATTTCTTTTTCCACCTCTTCATATGTGCCTAATTTCATTTATTGAGATAGATTATTAATTATTTCCTCTTTTAATTTTTTTTCTAGATTTTCAGGCACATTTTGGCATCTAATCACCAATGCAGCTCTGTCTAATTCTAAGTTCATCAGTGTTTCCTCCATCTTATTTGTTTTATGTTTTAATTCATCAACCTCCTGATCTATCTCTTATAGTTTTTCTTCCGTGCTAGTGCAATCTTTTGCTATTTTCAGTATTTCTTGTTCATTTTCATTAATTTGTTTTTTTTTAAATCTCATCTGTATCTAATTTCATTTGTTGTGAGATTTCCATTATATTTTTTTGGATTGGTTCAAGTTCTTGTTTTATCATTTCTCCCATCTTTGTTTGTAAGGGTTCCATTTCCTTTTTAAGTAGTTCTGGCAATGAGGTATCTATTATATGTTTAGTGGTTTGCTCCACTATTTCCTTAATTAAATTTTTCATATCCTTATTCTGTATTTGTCCTGCACTCATTGTACCATGTTTGAGCTGTGTCTGGATACTAGTTTGCCCAGGTGATGTTAATTAACCTTTTCTGCTTCCACTACCTCCTGTAGCCATTTAATGCTTAGTCCTAAAACTTTTACTTTTGCATCACTGCTCTATATCTACGTAATAAAGTTTTTATTTTTGTTTGACTATCTGCCAGTCACTATCACTATCACTCTTTTCTTCTCAGTTCTCTCTTCCAAGCTTTTTCCAGGCTACTATATTCTCTTCACTCTTTTTTCCTTCCTTTTCCTTCTCCGTTTGTATCTATGGTCTTTTATTATCTCTTATATAGTTCTGTCTATCGTTTCCTCTGGGTCTTGCCACTCGTTGGTTCATGCTTCTCCTCCTCCGTGTTTCTCACTGCACACTCGTTGTTTGCCACTGCCTCTCCCTCTGGGTCCTGTAGCTCGCCGACACACACCTCCCCTTCTTCCATATTCCACACTGCGCACGCATTGTCCTGCACCACTGTTTCTCTTGATCTCCTTCCTCATGCCAGAGCCATCCTCCGAACCGCAGACCCCAAGATCCACCTCTCCGGAGCAAACAGTAATAGAAAAAGAACAAAACAGCAGTGAGATATTAATATTCTGGT
Source organism: Gekko japonicus (assembly GCF_001447785.1). NCBI lineage: Eukaryota > Metazoa > Chordata > Lepidosauria > Squamata > Gekkonidae > Gekko > Gekko japonicus. The sequence continues at coordinate 27,825 of NW_015164687.1, forward strand.
TTTTTGGATAAAGTTAAGTCACTTTAACCTGCCCCAGTTGCTTCCCTTACACACTTGCTCTCTCATTAATGGCCGCCTTAAAAGGACCTCGTCCCTGTTTTCCCCTAGCGCTATTCCTTCTGGGTTAATTTTATATCTCGATCGTCTTTATATTACAATGCCCTTATTCTATTATCCTAATAGTATTAAGTTACTTAGCTTCGGTTATATAGTGGCACGTTTGTTCTCAGCGACTCCTCTCGGTCCCTCTGGCTGCATCTTGAGCTCGGCATCTAGCGTCGGGCATTCTATTAGTCTCCCACTTCGAGGTGATTCCTTGCTCCCGGGGAGGGTTGCCTGCCTTCCCCTCTGGCTGGAAGGAGCCTCTTGCTTTCAGTTCCCCCCTCCGAGGGGATACGAGTAAGGGGTGCTTTGAAATTGCGCCTAAAAAACTAATAGAATTTCAGTGGGCGAGCAGCCGAGGCTGCAAACGTCCACTCTCGGCGAAACCGGAACCATCCATCAAGACTTGGGCGGCTTTCAAGTGGGGAGGGGGTTTAAACCGGAAGTGGCTTGACACCAGAGGAGCGATCACACAGGTGGGAAATGCGGCTTTAAACGGGAGGGCTGAGAAAACACCACTTTGGGACCTGGTAACAAAATACTCCGGGTTAAAGCGATTTTGAGCAGGAAACCAATGGCTGGGGACGGGATGCAGACGTTGACTGTGTGATCGTGCATATAAAATCCATTGCTGAAC
>NW_015164687.1:28606-69727 GCF_001447785.1 Gekko japonicus
GAGATGCATTCTATCTCCCTGTAACATCCCATTCAGTGGAGACTAACCTGGCATTAGGACTCTTGTGAGGAGTGACATCTTCAAGTGTAGCTCTCTTCTATTCTGTGGTCAACAGGCCTGGATAAAAATGGTCCTTCCCCTTTAACAGAGGTTAATGTGCAGACATGGCTGGTGAAGCTTTTAGTGGAATATCATCACCTGGTAACTAACACCCCATTAAGCCTCTACTAAAGAGACAGGGCACTTTTCTCCTCAGACATTTGGAAGCCCTAGCTAAGAAAAGGTTTGCCAACTTTGAATTGGTAAATTCCTGGAGATTGTGGGTGGAGCCTGAGGAGGATGGGGTTTGGGAGGGGAGGGACCTCAGTGAGATGATGTCATAGATACCACACTCCAAAGCAGCCATTTTCTCTAGTGGCTCTGATCTCTGTAGTCTGTAGATCAGGTATTGGGCAACCTCCAGGCCTCCCCAAAGGCTGTCAACCCTAGTTAAGAATGAGCAGCAGCTATTCACCCTTGTACCAATGTGTGGCCGTAGTTAGGGTCGATATAGGTGACTAGCAACCAAGAACTGTAAACCGCCCAGAGACCCCTACGGGGGTTAGGGCGGTATATCAAGTCGAAGGATAAATAAAAATAAAAAAATAAAAAATAAATGGTTAAGTCAAGAACACCACTGGAGAGGAAACTAAACTGATACCATGTTCCAGTGACCCCAGACACTAAAGATCACCTCGCTCTTATTTGCATAGCCTCACCTCCTGTCTGCATATCTCCACCCTGGTATCAATTCCTTGGTCACACCAGAAGGTGTCATAATATTGGCAACTGACTTTTAGACAGAGGAAATGACCACCTTCACACTTGCTTTTGAAGTTTGCGTTGATAGTGGAAAAACCTTTTCCATTTTCTGCATTTCTTCACTTTTCTGAACCACCAAACTCTTCTGCTGGTCCTGGTTTTGCAAAAGTGAGAATGTACAATGGCTGTCCGGAAAGAAAAATGCCCTTTGCCTGCTTCAAGAAAAATTCCAGCTAGGGCAGCTGCCAAGGTTTGCTTAGTGTGAAGGCCCACTTTGCACTAGAAGATCTGTTTACAGTAGCTCGCAGAACTCACAGGGCATGTTAAATCAGCCATGCCAATGGTGTGAAGCGTCCAATTACAAAGCCACGTGGCACAGTAGGGGCAGCTGCAGGTTGAAGTGGACAGCAGCTATTGTTTGAAAATTAATTTTACAGGAACCTACATTCCCTCCAGTGAAAGTTTCTGTCTAACGAAGCTTTGGCATCCATACTAGACAGTCTGTCACTCTCGCTTAATATCTGTCCTCGCATGTAAGACAAGCATGGTGTGACAGTGTATTTATTAGTGGTCTCCAATGGCAGCGATGACCTAATTTCTCAGTAGATTTTTGTTATTCCCCAGGTTATTTGGATAGGATACAGATTTGTTGCTCAAAAGATACTCTTTTACATTCCACAAAATTTCATCCGTTGTAGAACTAACGTCATGATTGACTTGTCTGAATAGCTAACAAAATTAAATTAATATTATGTTTTATTATCTTTTTTTTCTTTTGGTTAAAATAAATGCTCTGATATTACAGTTTTTGGTAGAATTTGTAAGCAGACTCTTATCTGAAATAACAAAACCTTTTCTAGAAATGATATTAAGGCACATTTTCAGATCCATTCCTCTAATGTTAATTGCATGTGTGTGTGCCATTTTAATGCTGTATAGCTTCACTGGAAAGGGACTGAATAATCTGTTAAAATTACAGTAAAATTTCATTTAAAAGTAGCGTCCTTGCCCTGATCTTGATTGGGCAAGCCCGATCTCATCAGACCTCAGAAGCTGAACAGGGTCGACTCTGGCAAGTACTTGGATGGGAGACTGCCTTGGAATACCAGCAGTCGGGAGGTGGGGGCAGGCTTTATTCAGCCACCTCTCTGAATATCCTCCAGGCCCCCAGTAGGGGTCAGTCACCAGAGTTTGCCATGACTTCCAGGTGCACTTGTGTGCACACACACACACATGCACATACGAAAAATACAAAAAGCAGCATCCTTAATAATGTCAACCATTTTGGAGGAAACTTCATTTCCCACTCACAAAGGATATCTTTTCAGATTTTAGTGGGGACTGAGCAGTGTTGTGGAAGTTTTTGGTGTGTAAGGGGAGGAAAGAGTTGCTCACTTGGAAACTGGGTTCACAATTCACACTAATTTGTGTAATAACGTTAAGTCAAAAGGCAGCTATACTTCACAAAGTGACCATGCAAAACATGCTGTTTTATAAGCAGAAATGGCATTCCTCTTTACAGTCCACAAGAATGAATGATTTACTCATACAGATTTTCCTTTATCATCTTTCATGAAAATCGGTTATTTACATCCAACTCACGTGCGTGTTAATTGAGGAAAGACAGGAGGAAGAACAAAATACTTATAGTTTATTATTATGCAATTTCAAATGTCTTATCTGAGAGAGAAGTACCAGCAGGAGATACCCTGCCTCTGGAAACCAAATGGTTAAATAACCAAGCCTGTCTTTTTGTGTTTAATGCTTTAGATTCTAGCCTGGCGTGATCTGGATTTAATTCTGGTGGTCTCAAAAGGCTTTCCTTATGAATGAATACATCTCATGCTTCATTTAATTTTCAGAAAGCCTTGGATAATCTAAGCAATACTTCAAGCACAATTGCTGCCCATGCTGATGCATACCCAATAGCAACCATGTTTGCCCTACCACAGAGTGCTGCGCGTCTTTCGGTTTTATTTGGAACATGGCTGAGGAGGTACGAAACAGCAAACACTTATGTGTAGTGAACTTTTTAGATGAGCAAGGAAAGAAACAGGGGAGTTGCCTTGCCTTTAATCTGCAACAAAATGTGGTTCGCCTGGCTATACAGAGCTCCCTCCTGGTCTACGGGTGGCCCATTTTTCTGTCCTGTTGGTTGGCACAGGGCCACCCATCATATAATGAGAGGAAATGATTAATCCAGAACAGTTTCTAAGTCTTTAACAAGACTTGGAGGCCAAGTGAAACATGCTATTTCGAGGTAAATAGCAGCAACAAGGGGTGCCTCTTGGTGCGCCCAGAGGCATAGACGGGGCAGAATTGAGGAAATGAAACAGACCACTGTGATTTTGGAGAAGTAAAGCAGCCACAGCTTTTTATTGATTATACCAGAGGGGCATTGGCGCAGCATAAGGATGGATCCTAAATTTGGGGACCCGCCTGCTGTCCGATTAACTGCACATTCCCAGCCTACCTGCTGGGGTGCTACCAAGGAGTGGCAAACCCCAGGGAGCCATGTGGGCTCTAACCACTGTGTGGCTCCCTTGCCACTTGGTGTTGAGAGCTCCGCTGACAGCCCCCGAGCTGGGCATGCCAGTGAATTGGCTCTATCCCAAGGCTCCTTAAGAGAGTCCCCAGAACCATGGGATGGGGGCACGCAGGCACCGCCTCCCTTACCAAAAGGATCTACCCCCATGCCTAAACTGCCCAGAGCTGTGACAGTCATGAACAACCACAAATCATAAACCCATAACCACTGAATCACAGAGGGTGGGAGGGAACGCTGTGGCGATCCGAGGCTGAGAATCGGGTGCCATGGCCCTAAATAGAGGAGGGGGTGAGCAGGTAAGGCCCCCAAGGATTGTGTGCCCCCTGAGCCCTGAAGCCCACAAAAGTGGCATTGGGGTCAGTCTAGCTTGCATCACATCTCTCTTGCATGGTAAATAGTCACCTGGTGGAGGGGTGTGATGACTTTGGAAAAATGACTTGGGAGAAGTTAGCCCAGCCTATGCTGTCGCCTTCATTTGCACTTTTCTGCTGCTATTTACCAATTTCTTCCAGAGTCATAACTAGCTGTGCCCTGAACTAGCCTCACCCCCAGCAAAGATGCCTTCATTTCTTTTGCAATACAAAAGATCAGAGAGGAAATTAATTCAGTTTTACCATGCACACTGTGGAATGTCAGTGATGAGTTCCAGTTCATATCTTTGCCCTATTTTCTCCCTTTGCTTTTGTTTTGGTAAGCGGCATGTGGCTATCTCTCAAGGAGATTTGCTAAATGTTTGGCAGTCTTCTATGGTTTTATGCTGTGCTGCTGTTTTCTACCTCTGGTGAGAATATTTTTGTGATTTTACAAGGTCTTTTTAAGACAAAACATGGACGTGGATCATAATTCTGTTTTCCTTTTTTGCAACCTACCTCTAGTTTTAGAGCAGGGGAAAAAATTGAATCAAGATGCTCTTACCCTATTTTAGTAGAAATGGAATATTCCTTCCCAGTGATAATTGTCCGCTGAAGTCATTTAGATGTCCTTTCTCTGCTGGCTTTAATCAGGTCTTCCATCACCAGATATCAGATTCTGTTGACAAGGAAAGGGCAATGGTCTTTCAACTGCTCTTCTTGATTCCTCCTGCTGTTCTTGACAGAGAATACGTCATAAGGCTTGCATTTGGCAGATATATCGTGTTTTATCTTTTGCTATGGATTTGCACTGTCATTTTAGAGAAGGCTTTATCTAGGCCTCCCCCCATTAAAAGACCAGGGGTTTTGGTCACTCTGTTTCCTTTCTCCCAACTCTCTAATTCCTATGTATATGCAGTCAACACAGACTCACCTCTTCTATGCAGAGCCGTAGTGGGTGTGTGGGTGTGAATGGAGGCACCTTCCCACCTGGAAGAGTGAGATGCCCACAAGCACCCTTTTCAGTTCGCTGTGACATGAGCTCATTTTCAGAATAGCTTCTGCTTAATTTTAGTGGCAGCCGATGGCCCTCCTACACGTGATATTGCACCAACTGGACACACCCAGCTATGCCCATGCAGGATTCCTCATGGCTCAGGGTGGATTTTCAAAATCACTCTCACCATTAAGTGATGCAGAAAAAATTCAGCAGCTACTATGACTATGAATATGGCATACGCTTAAGGGACAGGGTAAGGAGTAAGAACACAAGATGTGCACTGCTGGATCAGACCAGTGGTCCATCCTAGTCTATCGTCCTGTTTTACTCAGCAGCCAGCCAGTGGCCCTGGATGGCACAGGTGCTAAGGCCTCCTGATGATTCCTTCACTGGAATTCAGGGACTTGCTATGCTCATGTGGTTTACTGCCTCAAAATATGGAGGATTCCTTTAAGTATGGCTAGTAGCCGCTTGTGGACCTGTCCTTCATGAATCTGTGTTAAGAGTTGTTGCTGATTTCAGGGAACTGTTCCTTGCAAATTTAAAATGCACACATGAAATTCTGTAGTGAATGGGAAATCACATGTTTAAATGGATGCTACATGAGCAATTCCAGAGCCTGATCCAGCAGCTGGGGCTGCACATGTGTATATGCTACAATTGTAGTCAGCTGTTTGGGACGGAATGTAGAGGGCTGAATATGATCCCCCTCCCTGCCTAATACTTGAATGTTGAAACTACAGCTGCTTCTGCCCATCTGGATTATGTTTATTGTCTTTCATCATACTGTTTGTATGTCTTTTGGGAAGGCTGTGCTTATAGGTTCATGGTGATCTAGTAGGGTTCCCTTTCCCAAAACCAGGCAGAATATAAATCTGCATTGTGAGTAACCTATGAAAAGTACCTCAATTTTAGCTCAGCCTCAGGTACCACTGAATCAATTTCTGTATGCAAGTGATCCATGTGAGGAAATTCATTCCTAATAGAGTCAAGAACAGTTCCAGGGCCCTGCTGCCTTTCCGCTATGCTAACAAAATTGGAAAGAGAAACATAATTTCTCACTACAACATTAGAGGTAATATTTTTCATTACAATATTATAGGCTATGAGTCAAAACATCTACCAGAAAACATTCCGGAGAAATGCAAGATATAATTTGGAAGATCTGTTAAGGTCTTTGCAATCATGAAGCTATCTAGCTGACATCCTGTATAGAAAAATTGCTTTCTGCTTCTATATCCACATGCCTTCTCCTGTGATGTCTTTTGATACCATGCTGTCTCTGTTTCCTGTTGCAGGCCAAATGGTCCAGGGCAGGCCAAATGGCCTGAACTACCTCAAGAGCCAGACCTGATGGCTCCTGGCTCTAGCCCACATGCAACAAGTCACGTAGGCAATGGAGAAGCTGGAGTTTGCGTCATGTGACTGCAGGCGTGGTCTCCAAACTTCTAGCCTATCCCCACACGCAGCTATGACAACCAACAATTGGGCACATCCCCTGTCCGCTCGTGAGTGGCTGATGGCCACGGCTTATCATGAATGGAATTGGAGTATAATTGATTGATTCCTATGAGAGGGAGCACTCTGCTCTCACCTTTTCCTTCTTGTCATTGTCTGTTTATTGCACCTGGAAATGCTGTCTTTTGGAAGACAAAGAGCTGCTTTGTGAACTGGAGCACATGGGTGCAAGGATGGGATTTCTCTTCAAAATCCCTTGGTGTCTAATTGGACTGTATACCTTGGACACTCTTGGAATATGGACACTTCACTGGTAACTATGAATATCTTTAATGTGCAGTTAAGGCACAGAACCGTAGGTTTTTCTTGTTTTCAATAATCTCTTATATAGTCTGTTTTGCTATGCTCTGTACTGAATAAAAATTATTCTTATTTCTAATGGGTCTCTGATGTTGTAACTTGCATTCCAAACCTAGATCTTGTAGCCTGACGCTCCAAACACGTGCTACCTTGGTAAGAGTGTGCATCTCTATATTGAGTTGCTAATGTGTTTTGTCCCAGATGCCAACTAAGGGTTTGGAATCTCTCCCTTAGGAAGAGCAGGGACTAGTGAAAAGAGGTTCTGGTGGCATATTGTTCTAAAAACCTGAGGGGGTATAGACCATCTCATGGTTTGTTGTTTAATGTACTGAAATGTACAGGATTCCCTCCCATTCCTGGACTGGCTTGGGTGGGCAAAGACCTGTACACATCCAAAGGTGTTCCACCAATTGCAGTGAAAGCTGATTCATACCGATAGAGCAGTAGTCAATGTAGACAGATTGGTAGGACAATGAAGAGTAAAATCAAGAACATCCATCTGGCTTTATCATTTAGCCGATTTCCAACGAACTTTATTGAATGTAAACAAGGAAAAGAAGAAAAAACTCAAAAGCAACAAGAACAAAAAATGAGCCATTTTGTACAGTGTGTCACATGCATAGTTTTATGGAAATGATATGGAATATATAAGATCACTTTTGCTGTACATAGCTTTAAATATAATAAACCTGTTATACACTTTATAAAAAGTTCACGGTATGGAAACAGCCTCCAAGCGCACCTACTGTCTGGTTTATAAGAAGGTCTACGCTTGGTAACTGGGAAAAAAACCCTGTATAAATAATCTGTTTTTTAAAAATCCAAGACGAACAAAAAGACTAAAAACACACTGGCACTTCCACAGTTGTGTCAGGTTTCAGAAATTCAACTATCCCCCCCCCCCAAAGTCTAGATGCGTTTTTATACCTGCTCTAGAGTGACACTATGACATCTAATTCCATGAACATTCAGACCACACTTGTATTTCTTATATCCATGCTGCCACAATGATATTGAGTGACGATGGTTCCTAAAATATGTTCAAGGATCACACAGTGAGATCTTCTAGACATAATCAGTCAAAGTCTGGCCTAAGCCACTGGTGGCTTAGCACATGGTTACTGCTAAACTGCAACCATCAGATTTAGAGCATGATGCCCAAATAGGGATCTACTAAATGCAAGAGCACTATAGGTCAAAGAAGATGTTGGCAGTGGTTTTCAGGCCTACAAGGGCCTGGCGCAGACTGAACATCGCAATTATTGCAAACCATGATTTGCTGCCTTAAACCTGGTTAAAATCTCAAATGTATAGTGAAAAAGTAGCTTACCTTGCTGAGTTAAATCCTGCCCCTAAAGGTCATGGGTAGGAACATACTAGAGACCTCTTGTCATCTTATAAGCATAGGCTGGAGAGATGACTGTCTTAACCAAGGTCTGTCTAGTGCAACATCACTTAAACCATGATTAACTAATCTCATCATTTGCAAAATTCATTCCACATGCTGCTTTCACATCCCAGTTTGTGATCAATCCCCAACCATGGTTTATTCAGATGTCAGAGTCAACCACGGTGAAGGAAACCAAATAAAGGCTAAGCATCATGGCAGCAGATGGGACGATGGTGTTCAGTGTTTTCTGGGTTGGATCTCTCAGTAAAAAAAGCTAAGAATATATATTAAAACACACAAGGGTTTATTCCCCAGTAAAAGTCCTTATTATCATAGAAAGAGAAAGGATTATTGATGGGTGCAAATCCAAAATCTGTATTCAGGTATGCTTTGATTGTAATACACAGCTAACAGTTCTTCTGAACACAATTTAAAAGTACTTCACTAGAAGTTCACAGCTTTGCATGCATGTCTGAAAATCTGCTGAAAACTGAAGGATATACCTATAATATTTGATGAGATCTATACACTGGGGAAGGATTTCTTTTCTACAGAAGAGAAGGGGTGGGAAATTTTATCCTGAGTAAAAAGGCAAATTATTTTCTTATTCTGGTGGTGTACACTTCCGTCCAAGCCCTTTAATCTGGCAGTGTAAAATATCCATGATATTAATTTTAAAAGGTCTCCTTTAAAACCACATGTTTGCTAATTGCAGTTTATAAAGCAAGAGGATCTTGGGGAGTGTAACGAGGCAGAGTATTTACTGATACATCATCTGTAATTTAAAAGTCATGTTAACTATAGTTCCCCGATGGAGACAAAACAGCCATAATTAAGCACTTTTAAGCCCCACTGGTGAAAATGGATGACGATTTAAGCATAAGACTCTCCCAAAGAAACCAATGGGACTTAACTGCTGAAATATGGCTGAACCGTGCCCACATAGTTTTCTTCAGTGCTATGCAGGAGCACTATTTTCAGTTTTGAAACATCAGGACAGAGACGTAATATTGGAACGTCCACCTGGGGGTGCGATGATTTTCTGCGCAGTGCGCCTTGCAATGTGGTCATCTGCTTGAGATCCTAGAAGTGGTGAAATACAGAAAGCATGTGCAAATAAGTACATTAACAAATGCCATTAATATAATGCAGTCTCATGTTTACAAATATCAAAACCAGCTGTTTGGATAATCAGATTGTTTGATAAAAAAGGAGATCTGTTTAAATATGTTTACATTGGCAAATAAAATTGAATGAACTGAAGTATGGTTATTTTCGTGAGGGGGTGAGGGAATGTTAGTACCTCATTGTTACTGCAGGATTTAACACACTAGTACCATGAATGATTTTACCCAGTACAACTGAAACAGGATCCTTTGGAAACCAAGCCATGGTATTCTGATAAAAGAGATTACATTTTAAAGGGAACTGAAAACACAAGGAAAGTTCTAGCTAAAGCTAAACACTTAATATCAATAAGCGAGATTTATCACATGCACGGTGCCCTCTTCTCAGACTGACATCAAGCCCGCAGGTATTGCAGAACGGTTCTTAACAGCCAAACAAGATCAAAACACTTCTGCAGATGCATGCTGGAACTGAGTGACAATGAAATGTTTCCCCAAACAATTACGGTGTAAGGAAAAGCGTAATGAGCTCCTTCAAAGCGAAGATAGAAATGATATAACCTTCCATGAAAAGAACTCTTGTGCTAATCATGGTTACATTCTGAATCATATGAGACTCATAAATGCAGTTCAGGGCACAATCCCATCTGCTTCCCTACTCCAGAATTACTCTCATGGGTCCTTTTCCCAGTGGCACTGCTGGCCATGATCTTTACGTGGAACCTGCAACATCTGACCAGATACAGCTCCAGACTGTACCCCGCTTTAGCCTGGTCCATAAAGCAGCTTTATTTCCTTACCAGACAAGCTGAAGCCTGACTGATGTAGGTTACGGATTGGAGGAACTGTTATCTTGCCTGAACAGGGAGCTATTCTTGAGGTAGGAGTCGGGGCCACAGCTTTAGCAGTTACAATGACATCGTGAACCGGTCCGTCGTAAAGCCCACGAGGAACACCATGAATCTCTGCAAGCTGTGAAACAGTAACAGGAAGAACCACTGTTCAGCTAGTCTTTTTCCAGAGTTCCCTGGAACATGGTCACAAGTCAACATTTCCAGGCTGCCACTAAAAAGCAGTAATTTTCTTATTCTTTGACAACAGAAGTGACAAATATTAAGCATTCCCTTGATAGATCAGGGCTCTATGGAACTGGAGATGACGCAAGTTCAGTGTCCTCGACTTTCAAGAAACTGGCTGGAGCCATCAGAGTTGCTGAGAAGAGGGGGGCGTGCTGGGACAAAACTCTGTGGACCTGGGAGCCCATGGGGGGGGGGGAGCCAGACATGTGATTTACTTTCATATGATCTTTGGGTTGGACCTTGAACCAAGAGGAAAGTCAGGATATCAATGTTTTAATAAATAAATAAATAGATTAGATTAAATCTGGGTGGAGTGAGGGGCACCTACAGGAAATCTCATCTGAGGGCCCACTGTAGGGCTGCCAAGTGGAGGCGGGTGGTGGGTAAACCCCCGCTTTGGAGGCCAGATTTCCGCCGCCACGGAATCGGGCCCCGGGGGTAACTCTGCCCCCCGAAGCGCAGCGTGGTTGCGTCACCAGAGGTGACGCAACCACGTTTCTCACGTTGGGGGTGTGGCCACGATCGTCGGAGGGAAAACCCCTCCGACAATTGGGGCCACACCCCCAACGTGAGCGACGTAGCGTGTCACTTCCTGTGACATTCTGGCAGTGTGTGCACATCGCCGGGGAGCTCCCGGAGCCCGGCGAGGCTCCCCCACCGCCAAGGTAAGTAGACTTGGCAACCCTAGCCCACTGTGGCTTCCAGAAGTCCTATATGTCTTCTTGCGTGTTAGATTTTGTGGCTTTCAAAAGTCCTATACATCTTCCTGCATGTTAGATTTTGTGGCAGCTCCACCTCCACGAGTATGCCTGAATCAAGCAACCACGCTGGAGGAACGAACAATGTAGGCCTTTTCCTGCCCAATCCATTCCTCTCTTCTGGAAAGGTGCAGAGTGAATGGGAAAGACCTATGCAACTGAAGCCCCGCCCACATGGTTGCAGTATTGCGCGTGCCTCCGAGTGGTGCAGGATGCCTCTTGTTGGTGTGTGAAGTGGGCCCTTATTAAGAAACTACTTGGATGCAAATACTATTTTGCTATTCAGCTATGCATCAAAACAGAATTCATAGTAGAAGGCAGGTGATGTTTAGCTTTGGGCTTGTGCACAGAGATGCTGTCGCCAGAGATCCAAAAGAATAAGTGGCTTTCATGTGGGAAGGGCATTTCTGTTTCATTGTTTACTTTGCAGACTGACGATGCACTTGAGAGCTGTCACAATGAGGCAGAGTATTTCCCATTACCGCCGGTGACCGTGTTTGCTTTCCAAGAAGCCACTGCTGCTGTACACGGGAGCAAAAAAGAGAGAGAGAGAATCCAGGCCATCTGACTAAGTGCCCAGAGTATCAAATGCGACTGCCCAAATGAATTAGCATCACAAGCAATCACTCCTGATCTGAAGCCCAATTACAAGTGAGCAAGAAGCCTAACAAACCTCCAGCTCAGCATAAGTGAAAAATGTATACTTCGTGAGGCCTGCATGCCTGGGATGATTTAAAATGACACTGTGTGTTTCTTCATTCAAATGTAACTCGGTTTGATTGGTAGCAAATAGCCCACGGGACTCTCAGCATATCAGCTGGCATCAGATGGGGACAGAAATAGCTTCTACCACCTAGTCTCTCTCCTCCCAGTGCATGCAAAACACAAGGCAAGGACAACAAGGCAGATAAATCTGAAGCTGGGAGTAGGTGCATGGTGGTGTCCTCTATGAATAATAAAAAAGGGCTGCTGCTTTCTTGGCAACCCAGCATAGAAGAAAAGAATGTGGGTGGGATGGGATAATTATGCAAACATTAAGTGGAGGATCCCATTCCCCTGCAACGTTTTGTCTCCTACAACACCAGTTTGGTGTAGTGGATAGGAGCGAGGACTCTGATCTGGGAGAACTGGGTTTGATTCCCCACTCCTCTACATGCAGCTGCTGGCGTGACCTTGGGTCAGTCACAGTTCTCTCAGCTCTCTAAAGAGCTCTCAGCCCAACCTACCTCATAGGGTGTCTATTGTGGAGAGGGGAAGGGAAAGGGATTGTAAACTGCTCTGAGACTTCTTCAGGTAATGAAGGGTGGGGTATAAATCCAATCTTTTCTTCTCTCTTGTTTCATAGGCCCTGTTCCATGCCTGGGGGTCCCTACCATTAACCTGTCCACATGCACAGAGTTATGCTCATGGGAGGATCACGTGCACCTTCAGTTGATGACATTCACTGATCCAAGAGGCCAAAATTCCACAGCAGTGCAGCACATGGAACAAGTAAAGCTTAAATGCTTGTAAGCATGTGCACTGATCAACTGCAAGCAGAGTGTGTATCGCTGGAATATGGTGACTGTTGCCATCCAACCTGTAGTGACCCCCACAATAAAAACCACTATAATGCTATCATCGAGAGCATCAAACATAATACAGTCAGCGTAAAGACTTTCATGTTAGGGACCAAGAATCAGCACTAAATTACATGAACCTACTAAAAATGTAGTAATTCTGTTTTAGAACAGGCAAGAATGGTTGCTTCTTACTGAACAGTTTCAAAGACATCACACCATCATGGTGAATGGATGCTCAAGCTCATTCTTGGGAATGCTGATTATCCCAGATCTGTCCGTACAGATCTAGAACAGAATAGACTTAACGACACTGAATTAATCTGACTGCATCCCCCCCCCCCATGTGTCTCCCTCTGGCCACGTTCCAAGACAACGAACCAATTTTACTGAGCTCTCTGGATTTGTCTGCACAAAACATCCTAGGCAAGGGCAAATAATGAGTCTAAACGGTGGAACAAACGTCACCTTTTTCTACCCATTAAGAACCCTCCAGCCCACAGTTACAATCGTTTTCTGATCATGCAATTCAAATGCACGAAAATGAAAACAGCAGCAGTGGGAGAGAGATGGAGTGTTTGGACAGGGTACAAACTAGAGAGACATGGCATTGTGTTGTGGTTAGACTAGAAGAAGAAGAAGAGATTGGATTTATACCCCGCCCTTCACTACCCAAAGGTGTCTCAGAGCGGCTTACAAACTCCTTTCCCTTCCCCTCCCCACAACAGACACCCTGTGAGGTAGGTGGGGCTGAGAGAGCTCTTGACAGAAACTGCTCTTTTTCAAGGACAGCTCTTATCAGAGCTACGGCTTGCCCAAGGTCATCCAGCCAGGTGCAAGCGGAGGAGTCGGGAATCAAACCCGGTTCTCCCAGATTAGAGTCTGCGTACTTAACCACTACACCAACTGACTAGTGGCACTCTGGGTCTTGGACACAGAAAAGGTTTCCCCAGTGCCTGATATTTGAGATCCTTTAAAAATGCAGGTGCCAGAGACTGAATTTGGGAGCTTCTACAGGCAAAGCATGCTCTTGCAGGCTTCCATGAGCCTTTGCAAGTGGCTGCCAGTGTTGCTGTGTGAGGAAGGGAAAGTGACACATAACGATATTGCACATTATTGAGGAGAAGGGAAATATTTCACACAGAGATGCCATTTTCAATGACAGCCCTGTTGCTCTGATGTTTATTTCTATCCTTAGCGGGGCATAAGTTCAACCAAAATCAGATGAGGTACATTTTCCATCAAACTATTACTCTTCACCTACTCTCACCCTGGGAACACTTACTTATGGCAGTATTATGTATCCATAATTTAACTTATAAGAGGATTTAGAGATTAATGAAGGTTCTACAACAATCTAGCGTTGGTACTCGCTCACATAGTTAGGAGGGTAGGTATTCAAAAGCAGAGAAAGACCATAAAATAAGGAATTTTCACTTTCAGCAGGTAGCTATTTTCTCCCAATATGGAAGTCATCTAAATTTGAGATTAGAGACATCAGCTTCACCCTCCCACCCTCAAAAAGGCCCATTTTGATAAGATAGTGCTGACCAAGACAATAACTTTTCTAAGTACAAAAAGAACTACTGCCTTAACACTCGTACACTTATGGATGCTACTGAAAATGTGAGTCTGCCAGGTTCATGGTTATACTCATCAGAACACGTGACATGTCATGTTAAATCTCCTTTTTTGAAACTACAGAAACAGACCTTGGTGGCTTCCTTCTAGAAAACCCAGCCAATAGCAAATCTAACTATCCTGGTCAGCTTGTTCCAGATCTGAAATTCTGACAGTGCATTTGTAGTTAAAGCTGCCATTTGCATACAAAAATAATTTAAACAGATGGGTTGGGTTTTCATGTAACAAAAGTTCTCACCCTGTTTCTTGCTTTTATTCTCTTGTAAACAAAATCGGGGAATGTCTTTCGAGGAATGAAACGGCCAGCGCCCTGGCTGACAAACAGATTTCCGTCTTCCAACACCACTTTTCCTTGGCTAATAACCACGGTAGGGACACCATGACATTCTGCTCCTTCAAATATATTGTATTCCACATTCTGGGAGAAGCAACACAAGAGATGCAATCAGTTTCATGCTTTAAGGTCAACAAAGGTACAACCCCTCAAATGTAATCAATGCAAACTGAACGAAGAATGCAAATAGACATTAAAGACTGAGCGCATTCACATGATGGAGTGGAGAATGTGCACATAAGCTGGGAGATGTGCACATTACCATGTCAGTGTAAATATTTTCAAACTATACACAATGTATTGCACATAATACCCAATACGTTTTCAGCAGTGGTATTCACTCCACGGCTCATGGAAAGCCACATTCACAATTACCATCAACCAAAAAGAACCACATTTACTTCTATCCCCGGCATAAGGCCCTGCACCTCAGGAAGGCTCACAGCTTAGCTACTCCTCCAGCAGTGGCTGCTTGACCAACTGCCAACCAGAAGTCGCATTCAGGCAATGGCCTTGCTCACTTTCCTAAAACATGGGGCAGGACCCACATTGAGGAACAGTGCTAAGAAGAGTCACTGAGTACCACTGAGTGAGAGGGCTATGACTACGGCCTGGCCAACATATGGAATTTAAATGGACACTATGCATAGTACCCGGCTAATGTACAACACAGCTTCCATCAATTCATATTCTCCAGCACCATCCTAGGATTATGCATACTGACCAGATATAGTGTATGTTCTCCTTCAGTGGTGTTTATGCATTTTCACCAGCCTACTCACACTTAACATACACATTATTTGGCATCTATATATTTATTGGCATGTGGGGGAAAGTTAATATGAATAATCATATTATAATCATCATAAAATAATGATTTTAAATCATTCCAAGATATTCAGTGTAATCCGAGGCATGAACAAATCCATTTCAGTCATGGGTAAATCAGTACATGCAGCATCAAGCATGTGAAGCTTTTCAGCACATGGAAAGAAATATCGATTATCGATCGACTTCCGGTTTATGGCGGCGCGCTAGCAGACTCACCTCCCGGACCTCCTGGGGGTGAAGCTGCGCTCCAGCCGAAGGAGGGGGTGCGCAGGCTCGCTAACCCCCCCAGGGGCCCGGTGAAGGGACCCTGGCCATGGAACTTTAAAGAGGCAACCTCTTCGACGGCGGAACGCCGGAGAATTGAGGCACCTTTTCGTTCCGACGGTCCTACGTGCTGTGAGACCGAATGGACTTAAGTGACGCTGACCGGGGCAAGCGCAGGAGATCGAGTATCAGAAATGAAGCTGAAAGCGAGGTTGAAAGACCAACTATGAACGTGAGTCAGTTTTAAAGCGATTTAAAAGAAAAAAAGATAGCTCCCCACCCCACCCCACTGAATGGGAAAAAGGCAAGTGGGGGAGGGACGCCTCCCATGCACATTAACTTTTGAGCATTTGGGGGGGGGGGAGCGGAAGAAAACGAGAAGGAAACTGTCTAGAAGTACTTACCAGAGTGAGTTCTAGCGCATATTCAGAGACTTTTTAAAAATTTGTGAAAGTAAACAAATGATAAAAATGGCGGGGGAAAAGGACAAAGAAAAACTTTTGAAATCGAAAGGGACTGAAAGCCCGAAACCGGAAGCTACCAGTGAGGTGGCAAGGTCTATAGCGGAATACATGCGCCCTCTGCTGGAACAGCTGAATAACGTCAAGGAACAGATGTCAACAATGACTCAATGTATTTCCTCTTAACAAACCCAGATAAATGAGACATTGCAAATGATGAAACAAAATACTGAGAAGGTAAACGAGGTGGTTGCAGTTACTCAAAAGGTGAAGAAAAAAGTGCAAAAGCTGGAAAGGAAACAAAGCTCCATGGAAGATCAGCTGCTGCAATTGCAAATGTAAAAGGCCAACATGATCCTTCGCTTCCAGGGCATGCCAGAGAATAAGGGGGAGAATCTTAAAGAAGTGATGAGCGATAATAAGACGCACCTAGTTTTTAGAGGAGGAAAACAGGGGGGAAAATATTCTGAACCCTGGGGCTGTCATTCCAGTTTCTGAACACTCCTGGCCCTGACTTTGAATACCAAGAGAAAGACAGAGAAAAGGAGAGGAAGGGAAAAGTTGAGTAAAAAGCTCCTTTACTGCTGAGAAGAAGAAAAAAAGATTGGTGCAAAGCACACTCATTAGGGGCAGTTGAGCTGTGTTGTACAGGGCACATTAAATCATCAATGCTCCCCCCCCAGGGAACTTTGTTTGTGCTTTTAATTAGAATTGATTGGCTTATCTCTGAAACATGGGAAATGGATCCACAGCAATTCCATTTAAAATAAAACAAAAGAAACAGTTATAGAGACTGGGGGAGTTCACATCAGGAGTAAAACAAGGCAGGAAGGAACCCAGAGATATGACAAAGCTTCTATTTCTGATGTTCCAATAAGCAGATAGCAGAGGACAGATAACAACCTCCCGGAGAAAGAGCTGTGCCTCTGCTAAAGCTACAAAAGACATAATTTCAGAGCATACAAAGAATGAGAAGAAGAAGGGATAATCTGTGGAGGCATTTGTTAGTGTACTTACTGCCTGGCTCACAGCCGAACCTTGCTGGTGTCCCTGCCTCCTGAGGCAAAGGATTGGATGGCTGGAGAAAGCCGAAGCTCCGATTGGACCAGTGGGGCTGCCTATCTGGCTGCCTTGCTTCATGTTTGGTTTAGTTAGTAGTGGGTTCTTTACTTTGTCCCGTAAATGTAGTTTCCCTTCCTTTTTCTTCTGTTGTAGTTTTTGTAGTGATATAAAAAAGAATTAAAAAATCCCCTCCGGGGGCTCAAAAAAAAAAAGAAATATTGATTATCACTCACTAAGCTCTGCAGGCCAACCTGCTCTTACAGACACAGCTACAGAAAGTGGCTGAAAAGCTGGTTGCCCTAGCTAGATCATAGTCTGTTTTAACAAACCATCAGCATATATTTCTTCCCCCACTTTTTTTGGAAGCAAAAGTGCGTCCTATAGTCCGAAAAATACGGTAAATCCAGAGACCGGAGCCACGAAAAAACAACACAGGTCTCTATATAAACCTGAAAAACACTCCACGTTTGCAGAAAAATCTGCAATCAGAAACAAAATACATGGGGGGGTCCCCCCAAAATAACAGACACAACACCTGTAAATGAATACCCTCAGCGGCTGTTGCGAGGTAATCACAACAGTATTTCCAGCCTTCAGGCTTTGGTTTCTGTCAGTAAAAGGCAAGAAGAGGAAGCTTTGGGTCCCCATTATGGAGAAAAGCGGGGTGTAAATGAATAAATATCACTGAAGATGGAAGGCAGGTAAATGGGTAGATTTGTTGGTGGATGGGAAGGAGAGAAAAAAGAAAGGAAAGGTGGGGACATGGGGGTTGCTATCAGGAAAAAAAAGGAAATAGCATGGGGAAGGGGATATAGAGAGAAATGAGGTGCCCTCCGCATGTCCTTGCAGGTTCCCTACTGTCCATCAGAGCCTGGCCTGGTGACTAGCACCGTGCAACATGGCCATTGTTCCCCCAGGTATAAGGTGTCTGGTGGAGGGAAGGAGGGAAAGCTGAAGACAGGAGGACAGATAAAGGTAGTTTGTCTGGGGGTAGGAAGGAGAGTAGGATGCAGGAAACAGGGGTAGGCGATGGGGGCTTTCTGTAAGGGAAAAAGAAATGTGGGGAGGGGAAAATGAGATGCCCCCTGCAAGTCCCTGTGGGTGCCCCACATAACTTTATAGATGGTGAAATGCCTAATTAGGTGAAGGCAGGAGGGGGGGAATGTTTTTTTACCGAGTTGTGAGTTTTTGCAGAAACGATCATTGTAGCTTTCGGATTCCAAATAATCAAATCAGCATCTGAACCAACAGCAATCCGTCCTTTCCTGGGGTAAAAGTTGAAAATCTTTGCTGCATTTGTACTAGTCACTGCTACAAATTCATTTTCGTCCATCTTTCCTGTTGCCTGGAAATTAAAGAACAAGGACTTTAGAAAACAAAAACTAAAAAGAATGTGTTCCAGAACACCCCGCCAATTTATATGTTCTATATCATCTTCTCAAATCATGTATCCTAAGTCACACTCCCAATTTATGCAGATAGTGATGAGGCCCAACAGGAGTGGTCTGTGCTATGCAAGAACATATCCTCGAATCTTCTGCAATGTTGTCCCTGGCAGACATGCAGGATTCTTCGACAGATGACTCAATGTGGAAAGAGTTCCCCAAAAGGAGAAAATCTACCTAATACCACCTAACAATTCTGGCCAGATGAAATCAGGGTTTATTTTAACTATGGTTGGCTTGTGAACCCAGCAATTCGGCTTTCAGTGATCATTCATATCCTCAACAAATGCAGGTTTCATCACCTTTGCTCCTTTTCCTGTAGAGACCCAGCTGGTATCCCAGCTTGCAGTGTGGTGAGGGGGAACAAGCCACAATTAAGCCAGGATGTCTGCACTCATACGCCATGCAAAACCGTAGTTATATGGCTAACAATAAACCAACTTCAAACCATGTTTTCAGATCCTGATTTGAAATATTCTAACTTAGGGGTGGGCAGAATGTCACTTCCCAGTCACTCTCCAACAATTAAAATTAGCTCTCTGTCCCTCCTCCAGGGCTGCTATGATCACTTTCTTATCCTTCTTTTTAAAGCTACCAACAGCAGCTTCTCTCCTCTTTCTCTTTTGTGAAAGGCAGAAGCTAGTGCATGCACACATGTGCCCGCTTTTGCTTTGGATGGAAGAACACCCATCTGTCTCTCTTCCTCCTCCTTCATGCACGGTGCACACATATAGTTTTGCTCAGGTTGGGAAAGGAGTGTCCTACTGACTACCTCCTCTTGCATCAAAGCTGCTATTTGCCTCTTCCAGGGAAATCATAGAGGTAACTCAGGTAAGTGGATTTCCCCACCACCACTGCAGGGCAAGTTACAACTTTTGGGTGGATGGTGATGGTTTGCTTTGGGAAATCATCAGAGGAAAGGTTTTCCCATCTGAGAACTGCAGCCCTGCTATGAAACCCTGTAATTTTTGTAGATGCCTCCATTTTGTGATTGGTATCACCCACCCAGCCTCCATTTTGGGACTACTAGCTCCCAAAGCTCTTAAAAAAAGAATAAGTACAGCCCAGAAACAAAGTCTGACCCCTGCTCTAACTATCTATAGTTAGTGGAGTAGCCCTTGTCTGAACTATCATGGTACCCATGATTAGTTTAACTATCCATATTTTTGCATGCCATACAAGCAGAGCCATTTAGATGAGCCACGGCATAAAGGGACGTTAGTGTTCCTCGGCCACACATTCTGTTCACACACTACATTCTGCTGCACTCACCACACACTTTTCCCAGATGATGGACATTCTCTCTTCAATGCCGTTTGTTCCTTCTGGAATGAGGGTGAAGTTATCCTTTCCAACTGCCTTCTGTGCTGTGGTGAAGGTGCAGTGAGTGCTCCCTACCACTTGAAGATCCCCACTAATGAAAACAAACAATCTGTGAGAACCAACAGGGCTCCTTGTTACACTCACAGCCTCGTGCCAAGCCACAAATTCTGAAAATTGCTTTCACTTCTTGTACGCGAGGACAGAGAGTAATTCAATGCTCAAAACTGTTTGCAGAGTTCATATGAGAAGGCAATGGAGGCAGCGCAATGAGAAGCAGGCTGCCAAGTTTATATTCATAACCAACTCTGACTCCGTCACAGTCACTGTTGTGCAGACCTGAGCAATACAAAGTGACAAGGTGAATGCCATAGTGTTTTAAAGTCTGAAAAGAAGGGAGGGAAAGGTAGTCCTTGCCTGTCAGGGCTGAAGAGAAGTGCCTGTTGGGTGAAAAGAAAGCTGCGTGACTAGTGGAGCTTTAAACTGACTCCCCCTTCCACTAGCTACAGTGCCAAAATAAAACAAAAGTCCAGTGGTGCCATAAAGACTAACACTGATTTCCAAATGAGCCTTCATGAGTCACAGCTCACTTCTTCAGACACCTGAGGAAGTCAGCAGTGACTCATGAAAGACAAATCGAAATAAATGTTGTTAGTCGTGAAGGTGTCTCTGTCAATCATCCTCAAAAGACTCTCCTCCCTTCAAGGGCTCTGAACCAATCCTTGGGATTTAGGCCTCAGGCAAATCCAAGTGACTGTCAGCCAATCAGAGCCCATGGAACTCCACTGGATGGGAGGGGGGTGAGCTAGCCTCAGCTTAAGACGGGTGAAGAAAACTTTTCTTTCCCCCCTTTGTTCAGGGATTTTGTGGCTCTGGAGAGGAGTGTCAGATTAGCCAGGCTTTTATTTAGCTTTTAGTTAGGGTCTTGGGCTGGTTTAGAGAAGAAACCCCATTTTAGTGTGACAAATGGGCCCATCATTCCTAACCTATCTGTAAAGGTTCTGTAGAAAGGAGCTCTGTGTGGTAAAAGAGCAGCCTTGAACCTGCTGAGGTACCTTCTCTGGAGAAAGGGGAATCAAATCTCCCTTCAGGGTTCATTTACTTTACTTGAGGCTCAGCTAAAAAGTAGTACTTTCGTTGAGTAAAAGTGTGTAACCTTTGGGGGGTGACGTTGAGAGCCAGTTTTACTATATATATTGAAGCCATCCACACAAAGCATTTACCCTACGCCACAAAGGTTCACCTCCTATCTGCATATTGTCTGTCTAGTCAAATATCTAGGAAATAGTAAAAAGTACTTACCTCACAAATCAGTGCAAACTTGGTCTAGCAGGTTTCCAAACAAGAGACCTTTAGGGAGCACATACCTTATGCACTACCTATCCTTTAATCGAAGCTTGTGCCTCCTCCCCCCCCCCCCCCCCCCCTCTTTTCTCTCCTCCCCCAGGGGGGGGGGGGGGGGCACTTATAGTGGTATGAGTCAACAGACTTACAAGGCAGGCTGCTTCATGCACTCCACCCAACACAGCTGCCACACTGGCACTGGACTTTTATTTTATTTTGCTACACCAAACTAACAAAGCTACCCCTTTGCAATCAACACTGGCAAAGACTCTGGAAACTGCCCTGATTTTAAAAAAGCTGTTTGCAAAGCAGTACTAGGAGCACTGATATGAGGAAGTCCCAGAAACTAGCCACAATCCCCATCCCTCCAAATGTTTTGTCAATTGAATACCTGAAAAGTCCTGCTTTTGGTTTTTGCAAGGACTCAATGAAGATGCTTGCAAAACACACACAAATCTGCTCTCTCCCTTACCAGTCCCCCCCTCCCTTCATGGGAGGATAACTAGCAGCAAGGGTGCACTAATAAAATGAACTGACTTGAAGGCTAAGAAAACCACAGTTCCCATAATCCCTTGTAGGAAACGATGGCTGACTGGGAATACATACATTTGCATGAATGCAAGAGAGGCAGGAGACAAGGTGCATGCAGGCTTATTAGCAACAGATACTCCAAAAGGCAACAAAAACTGGCAGCTCTATAGTGGCTCATGACACAGCAGGTGATGATTCATAATCCACCTGAGGGTCCCAACCTATGGGTTGAAAACTACTTGTATTGGCGGATCCATAAACTGTCAGTGAATTGGATATGATGACATTCTGGCACCTCACACTCTACTACTATATGGCCGTTAAGCAGAATATACATAAAACTCCATCTTTTTCATATACCAGAATGTACCATTCTGATTATGTTAGCATGTGGCCAATATTTTGTATAGCCAGCTTGAGACAGGGTACCACACAGAATCATGGTGTCTCAAAAAGTGGCCAGCAGGGACTTTTCACGTGACCAGATACTGAGCCCTTTCCTTCTCCAGCACATGGCAATGGAATACATCCACTCTTTAACTTGTAGGAAAAAGGGTTCCAATGGGAATGTGAGACACTTGTCATTGTGGGGACAGAACCTGGGGTCTCAGCCCCCCTTTATAGTTTCCACAACCACACCCATACGAAAAGCCACCTTTTAAAATGATGATGACATGAACACAGGGACACCAGAAGCCGTGACGTTCGGTGGCTTCAACTGTGACCATATCTAAAGATTGACTACAGATCTAACCCATTATGCCCTTTCCAGAAGACAATTCCTTCCTTCTTTGAATTAATCAAAAAACAGGAAGAAAACTGGCACAAGGGGAAACCAAACCCAAGGAGTCATGTGGGCCACTTGGGAAGTTCTTGCCAGGAACAGTCACCAGTTCTAACCACTGTGTTAAAGCCACTGCCTTTTGTTTGAAAATTTTATAGACAGATATTTCAACCTTGGAGCACTTACCATGACAGCAGTGAAGACAGATAATCAGGGGTCGTAGGGTCTGGGCTAATGGGAGGAGATGTAAGGAAAGCTGCAGCTTTTGCCCAGTTCTTACTCCAGTAATGTGAGCCATCAGTGCCCAGGCTGGCCGTGATCGGCTCTCCATATACAACTGTTCCTAAATCAAGAAACAGCTGTCGTGAGAATCCTCGTGGAAATATGCTAAAAGGTAAGAACTCCAAGATGCGAATGGTGGAATGAAGGCAAGAACTAGATACTACGGGACGTGCATAGCTGGCCCTGGAAATGGCAGCCCTGTGTTTCCGCCTCCTCTCCCCCCAGTAATAGTAACACAAATCATATAGTGTGGCACCATCACTTTGTGAGTTTCTCTATCCCCTCAAGCAGTGGCCAGTGAAGTGCAGCAGGGATGGGAAGATTTACATGCGGTGAAGTCACAGGCAGCTCTTTTCAGCGGCAGCTGCACATCTCGTTCTAGTCTTAGGCTGCATTCCTCAAAGTAAAAGCCAATGCGATTTGGTGGCTAGAGAGCTGGACAAGTATCTAGGAGCCCAGCAGGTTCAAACCTCCCCTCTGTCATAAAGCTTGCTGGGCGAGTTTGGACCACTCGCTGTCTCCCAACCTAATCTTCCTCACAAGGTTATGGCAAGAACACAGCCATATATTCTCCTCTGAGCTATGTGGTAAAATGGATAAAATTAAGTTAAATCGTTTAAGGAAATCCTACTCATGTACTATGATATCAAACCAGCCTGCATAATGCATATTCAGATTATCTTATACTCTTATGAATTTTGTATCTGCAATTTTTTTAATGAGGGTTAGAGTACTCCCCTACGAGGAGAATGCAGAAAGTTTTGGTGTAGCAAATTCAGCTACTGGTGTGTTTTTAAGGCCATATTTAGCCACGTCAACAAGATAATGTGGATACTAATTCATTTTAATTAAATAGCAATATTTCTAGGGACTGCTTCTCAGTTAGCCTCTGGCCCCAGTCACACGGAGAATTTGCCATGTGAAAGGTATGAATGTCGGGCGGATTTTCGGAGCATGATCCCACTGCAACATCTGGGAAACGTAGCGCACCCGTGGCCAACCCGTGGTGTCCCGCCGAAGATGTGGAGTTAAAAAGTACCAAGGAAAGTGCACTAGTATCCAAAAAATGCGCCGCACAGGTGGGCGTCTGATTGCGGGAGCACTAGTATCCTGTGGCATCCGGCGCTCGTCCATGTCCCATTGCAAACCGAATATTTTTGTAAGTGCATGCGCACAAACACAAAACTGAAAGCAGTGCTGCTCCGCGGAACTGCGCATGCACACAAATGCAAAATCCTTGTGTGATCACACTGCGCCACTTCTTTGCCACGCTGCAGCATCGCCGTGTGATTGCCAGTTAACCGTCTAAGCACAGAGACTCGGGGGACCGTGTGATTGGGCTACCATGCTTTATTTTGCTCCGGGGCGAACAGCCACGCCTCCCCCCCCACATTATCTGGCCCGTTTGATCGGGGCCTTTGTTTACTTTGCGATGCCTTTTTAATTTAAAAGAAAAACCATCATGGAGACAAAGGAGTTCGTAGCACTTGTCAAAGCACCATTAGACTCCGAATTTCAGCCTCCCTACACAACCATAGGTAATTTGTTCTCATAAGAAGTAGAACTTAAAACCACAGTTGTATGTATCCTACACTTTCACCAATATGCCATTCAAGGGTGAAACGCAGTCATGCTTCCACAGTTCAGCCTCCTGAGAATCCGAACTGTCATTAAAGAGCAAGATTTCTAGCCCTCATGAAAATAAGCTTAAAAAACATTTGATCAATGTTTGTCGAAAGTGGCTGGGGACTGCTCAGCACTGCTCCTTGCCCCCCTCGACATGTCCAAGCAGAAGGAGGTGAAATTATGCAAAACGAACAAGTCCACTCCATTTGCATAACATATTCAAGTAGCAAGATTCAACATTCTTTGTGTAAAATCTAGGCCAACTTGGTATTTTTTTAAAAAAAGAATATACATCGTGCCCTACTTTAAACACATGCTGATAAATAAGGATGAACCACTGAACAAAAGAATCCTGAGCTGATTCACTTCAATGCCAGTTCTGGAGTGAAACACAGTTTTGAAACTACAAGGCATTGATGAAGACAGCAGAAAAGTGGAGACAAACCAGTAGAGAAATGTACACATGGGTGCAAGAACAGACAGAATGTGCAGGGCCTTTCACAGAAGACAGCATTTCTTGACCGTGGGCCTGTTAGGTTTAGGATTGAGACTAAAGGAGTATTTGACAGCTCTGCAGGATCCTGCCCACGACAGCTTGGCCTGCCGTCTCTGAAGATGCTCAATCAATGTTGAAAGAATTTCAAGACAGTTTCCAAAGGAAATTCCGAATGCTTCATTAACACTGAAGTGTGGTGTCCTGGTTAAGGTATCAGACTAGGATCTGGGAGACCTTGGTTCGAATCCCTACTTGCGCCATGGAAGCTTGCCGGATGGCTTTGGACTAGCCACAAACCCTCAGCCTACCACGTGGGAGGAGAGCAGAGCCGTGCAAGCTGCTTTGGGTCCCCATTGGGAAGAGAGGTGGGGCATGAATGAAATATATATAAATAAAAGCCATCGCTTGATCACCTGGAAAAGCAGGATTGCCATGCCTCATGATTTCAGCTTTCTGAGCTGTCATTTTGCATGCAAAGAGCCAAGCAGGAAGGCATTCATGCTTTTTTAAACATCCATGGTAGTTGCAACTGAATCTTGTTAAAAACCAATGAGACTTGGGACCACCATGGAGCCAGGGGAAAGGGGCTCCTGCCTTCCTCCTGAGCTGTTTTCCTGACCCTGAAATGATGCTGATGGGGGCATGTAATCACAACCACCACCACCACCACCCCCATACCATTCTGGATTGGGAAAACAGTGCAACGAAAGGCAGGAGCTCTTCGTCCTGCTGCCATGGTTGCCTCAACCAGAACGGGGCCCCTACAGCATTGTTAAAAGGAGTCTGCCAGTGGGAACTCACTTCACAACATGGCGCCATGTCCCCAGGGCAAACTCAGGGACAATGCCTCATCTAATCTGGCCTTGACTAAGGCCCATTAGTGACTAATTATGGCTGGAGTGTTCTCCGTGCCAAATATGGCTTACATCAAGGCAGCAACATTTAGCCAATTAATCAGTTAACGTATATCCTAGAAACATTTTGTTTTGCCTAAAATGCACCCCCCCAGTTAGTTGGATACAAGATTTGCACTAGGACTGCAAATGGGCAAGCGCTGTCTGAGGAGAGACATTCTCTCCTGTGCAAGAGAAAAGGGATAATGCCTCTCTCTATCCATACGTTTTTATCTCACCCGGCTTCCAAAGAACTCACGGTGACATGTGTGTTTCTCCCCACCTTTCCCCTCACAACAACCCTTTGAGGTAGGTGAAACTTCAGAAGAGTGACTGACCCTGTGTGCTTTAAGGGTCAGCATAGAATTGAGCCGAAGTACCCCAGGTCCTAGTCAAATGCTCCAACTACTAAGCATCCTGCCTCTCTTCTGAGATGCTGCAGCATCAACATGCTTCAACCATCTAAAAATAAAGCAAGCATGCATTTTCTCTAGATTCCTTGTTTCTTCTCTTATGCAAATATATGTAGATTTTATCAGCCAACCAACTAAAACTCAAATGGCTGAGCGAGTGCCATTTCTGTGAGTGACAGCCCTAATTAATTTTCTTTATGACCTACAGTCAGGGCAATAAACATTCCACCCATCAACGATGGTTCATAGAGTAAGCTCTGTAGCATCTCTGTGTCTCCTCCTTCTAGATGCAAACTGAACAAGTATTTTCAATGAGGGGCAGCAATGGATGTGCCAATGTAAGGCTCATATCCTGTTACGGACCTGTGACCCAGCAAGTGAAATGCAGCCCACCAACTGCATCTGGTGGCCCGCCAGGGGCTCA
This sequence comes from Gekko japonicus, assembly GCF_001447785.1. NCBI lineage: Eukaryota > Metazoa > Chordata > Lepidosauria > Squamata > Gekkonidae > Gekko > Gekko japonicus. The sequence goes on from NW_015164687.1 coordinate 55,188, forward strand.
ATAAACTTCCTGTTCTGGTTGCATGTTGAGAACAGCAACAAACGGGATTGTCAAGCTCTGGCAAGCCATTGTATTGGCCAGTGGGCCACATATTACTATATTACTGTATTTTAAATTACTTATTGGATTTTATATGTATTTTATGGATAATTGTTGCACACTGCCCAGAGCCTGCTTGAGGGGAGGGTGGTATAAAAGTCTAATACAATGAATAAATAGATAAGGCTTCAGAGGTCAGAAGCTGTAGAGGACTATTGCAAAGTCAGCACCAGGTCACTGGTATTACGACACATTCAGACATCATAAACATGTAGGCCCTTTTCAAACTACCTTTGTATTCCGTTTTAGTACCTGGTTGCTAATGGATTTTTTTCTGTCATTTCAGACAGACCTGTTTTAGTAACCAGCTGCTAGAGGAATTTATTTACCTGTTCATACAAACCTGCTTGCGTTGGGTTAGCAAAGCGTGGTTGAGCCGCTTTTGAAGAAAACTGCTTTCTTCCATTTTCTACACCCTTTGTTGCGCTTCTGAATTGCTGTGGCATGCTTAAAATGTCCATAGTGCTTCCTATAATGCTGCTTCACCCCCCACCTCTTTTCACCACGTGATCTTCCTCTGACTATAGTGCTAAACCAATATAGCTCTTCAGTGCTATACTGGCACCACTGAGATGCCTTGATTCCATTGACTCAATGGAGTCGAGAGCATCTCAGTGGTGCCGCTATAGCACTGAAGTACTATATTGGTTTAGTGCTATATTGGTTTAGTGCTATAGCGCTCAATTTGGAATGGTCAAAAAAACCCTAAGAGGTCAATCGCACAGCGAAAAAGGGCGGGGGGGGGAAAGTACTGTTTGAAATGGCCACAGCGCCTCAGAGATGGCTCATTAATGGAAGGAAATTCAGTGTACGAAACCCCTGTCCCTGAATCGCTTTACTCAAAATCGGGCCAACAACAAATAACATTTGGTTTAGAATGGTAATGTGAAAAGTGCTTTAATCTCTGTTTAGAATCCTGGTTTGTAGGGAAGAAACAAACTCCGACTTGCCCAGGCTCCTGCATTCAGGCTTTGCATCAAACTGGGAGCTGGGAGTCAAGTCTTCTGAAACCAGGAGCCATTCAGTTGCCCTCCATACATGAGGAGGGGTATGAAGGAGGGAGCACCTGAGCATAGAAACCGGTCTAACATGAACACACAAGAAGTTTGTCTTGATGTCTGAATGCACCCAATGTCAAGGGTCACAATCAGAGCCAGAGACCACCCTGCAGAACTGTGCAAAGCTGTTTCCATAGACAGTGATAAGCAAGAATGAAGGGACCGGGATAATTTAGCCCTTACAGGGCTGTGCTACACTAGAGCAAGCCTGAGCATGAAAGGCTGGCTTCTCATGCTGCATTCTGTACTTGGCTGTAAATCGCTATGGAGAAAATACACCTAAAAGACTGGACCAATGCTCTCCAGGTATTTTAAAGGCTATCACTATTTGAATTCAATACAAAAAAAGGCACAAGAAGCATCCCCAGGGAGTCATAAAAAGACATTTTAATGGAATTGCTGCCTGGGATCATGCCATATGAGCCATTTCCCCAACTAACACAGATGCCATATTGACACTGGGAAGCCATTATGTGTGAAGCAGCACTGATGTGCAGATGGGAGGACATGATCTTTCATATCAGCATGCCAACCCCTTTGGATTCATTACTGTTCAGCAGAGACTAATAACCAAAGGCAAATGTTTTATTTTGATAATCCTCAAGCCTGCTGGAAATCAGATGAGCTACAAATGCATGATTTATGCAAACAAGAGTGTCTAGAGCCAAGCTGCTAGTCCTTATTTGTGTAAAAGGAGGAAAGGACACTTACCTTTTCTCTTGGCTTGAGCTATGACATCCGCAGCCCCTTTGCTCATGACTTTTGTGACATATAAAGGGCAATTGGCTTGTTTTGCTATCGTAATAGCACGGTACACTGCCTCTGTTTCAACCTGGGGGAACAAAAAGACACTCAGGAGGACTGTGTCTTCAGGACATCACTCCAACTTGTACTGACAGCTGATACACTGCATTACACGCTGGATATAGGTAGTGTCTAGGGGTGTGGATTTGGATACACCTGAGCTGACAATATACCCCAAAAATACGAAAAAGGTATTTGGCATTCCAAATATATCTGGGATTTTTTCAGAAAACCAAAAAAAAAAAAAATGGTCCCCCCAAAATTCCAGATATATTTGGGGAGATTGGGAGCCAGCATTTGCAGGCTTCTGGGGACTGTTTTTGTTTTCCTCCCCGCCCCTCTGTTTCTGTGCCTTCAGGAGTTTCAATGGGGTTCCCAGGCTCCTTTTGTCAATTTCAACTGTGTTCTGTCAGTTTCAAGAGTTTTTTCTTTGCCAGTGTTGCTTTGTGTCCTCTTCCTATTTTTTTGCACAGCACTTCCAAAATCTTCCCCTCCCCCCACAGATTTGTTCTGCTGTGCTTTCACTTTGATTGTGTTGCGCTTACACTGCCACAGTGGCACTGGGTTCTGCTGGGCATTCTGTATTTTGCAATGGCTTCTGCTAGGCTTGCAAAACTGCCCCTCCCACATTTAATTTCTACTGCAGAGATTCTCTGGTATGACATTATTCCTGTTGGGTTTGCACTGCCACAGTGACATTGGTTCTGCTGGGTACTCTTCACATTGTAATTGGTTCTGTTGGGCTTGCAAAACTGCACCCCCTTCAGTTTCTACAGCAGGTATTCTCTTGTTGGACATTAGTTCTGCTGGGTTTGCACTGCCACAGTCACACTAATTCTGCCAGGCATTCTGTACATTGGAACTGGTTCTGCAGGGCTTGAAAAATGCCCCCCTTCAGTTTCTACTGCAATGATTCTCTGGACTTGCTGTTGAATCTGAGTGACTGCTACTTGCAGGAATGGCTTTTTGCCCTGGAAGCAGTTTGCAGGTCCCCCCCCCCTTTCCCTTCCACAGAAAACAATGCAGAATGCCCAGGGGCACCCTGTTTAGAGGCCCATAAAATTGGACCCCTTGGTCCAATCAACTTGAAACCTGGGGTTATTTAAAGGACAGGCACCTGTACGTTTAAAAATACTCCCCCCGCTACCTGGAACATTCTCCCATAGGGAATAATGGAGCTGAAAAATTTGGAAACTTGGGGGAAAACGTCTGAATAACATACCAGTATTTTGAATTTGGGAACACTGATATTTTCCAGGTCCAATATACCTGAAACACCCCCCCCAAAAAAAAAATAATTGGCAGACCCCTAGTAGCAACCTTGGACTTCTTTGGTGATCCCCCATCCAAGTGCTTTAGTAGAAAGATTAATATGATTTTATTTAGATATGTTGCATATTTGTGGCTCTGTTCTAATGCTGAAATGCATATATACAGCTACCAGGCAAGAGAGCTTCCCTGTTAGGTGCCATGCATGACTTTGGGTATGTTGCATTTAAACCCATTGCATAGAAAAGCTTAAGGAGCATCTAGAATGGATTACTGAGTCTCCATCACATCATTTCTCCATCATAGCACTTAAGGCAGCATCCATGGGGTTCCAAGAGATCTCTCATACAGGCACAGGCCAGACCTAGATCTGCTTAGCTTTAGCAAGTCTGCAACATCATGTGCCTTCAGACCACATCCTGGTATATGCTGATGTCACTCATAATCGAATTTGGAACTATAGAATGGAGAAGGCTTCTGTAATAACTGAGGCAACTACAGGGTTGGTCCCAGAGAAAAGAATCACATATTGGATGCATAAAATTATGTACCCAAATTAACCTGTCTTCTGATGTGCCATGACCTTTTTAGAATTTACCACTTTAACTTATAGAAAGAAAATCAGTCATTTGAGTGCCTTCTCAAAAAAACAAAAACTAACTAACTCTGCTTTATACACGGAAAACCAGCACATCGGACTAGATTATAGCTTCCCCCCACTGATGCACTTGTTTTCACATGCAGAGATGTTTCCATATACAAGATCCCTGACTTCAGTCTGAAGTGGTACTGTTTTATCGGGATTGTATCATGTGATATTCCTGAATGCGTATTTTGGTATTTAGCCTTGGTTACTTTCTTTAAAGGAGCTTTTTGCAACTTATACATTCAGCAGGTGGTCCAACAAAATGGATTGCTGCAGTTCATAGAATAATAGAATCTTAGAGTTGGAAGGGACCTCCAGGGTCATCTAATCCAACCCCCTGCACATTGCAGGAAATTCATAACTACCTCCCCCCCACACCCCCAGTGACCCCTGCTCCATGCCCAGAAGATGGCAACCCCCACCCCTTCCAGGATCCCTGGCCAAAGTGGCCTGGAGAAAAATTGCTTCCCTACCCCAATTCAGAAGGTGACACTCAGCAACTTTACCATCAAACTTGCCTGTACGGCATAAGCAATTCCATAATACTAATTTAACATTACCTCTTCTGGGTGACTCAGCACATGACCCTCTGGACCAGTAATCCCAAGATCCAATAGTCTTTTTTGCTCCTAAATTAGTAGAGACATGGGAAATATGAAACATGCAATCTACACTCATGACAATCAGAACAATCTGCCATTCCTAACTGCATGAGCAACTCAGCAAGATAGTAAATTATCTTGGGGAACCTTCATCTGTCTGACCATTGTATTTTTATGCCTGGCTAGTTTACACAGGAAGGCAACCTGCAAAGACGCTATAGGAATCCTTGTCTTAGGGCAGAGGCCTCTATACGAGACCAAGAAAAGAAAAATTATGTTGCCATAAGAGAAATGCAGTTTGTCACGTAGCTCCGACAGTCAGCTCTGCCTGGTTAATTATGCATAAATAGCTGGCTTTCGAATATCTGTCTTGATCTTCCGCATCGAAATCCCATAAGGACATCGATGCTCTTTGAAAATCCTTCTCTCAGGACTGCAGCCTGCAAAAGGGAGAACAAAGTCACACAGAGGATCCCCTGAGAAAAGCATGAGTGGGGAGTCAGAGGTCTGCAGTGAGAGGGGGAACTAGCAAAATCATCCCACTTCCTATGAGTGAGAGCTTTTCACAGAATCCAACCCAAGGTAATACCAGTTCCTACCGGTTTTGGGACATGTTACTAAGAGAACCCTAAAACCTGTACTATCCCAGTGAGTGGACGAGCTTCTTTCTGGAGGAATGAAGGTAATTATTCATTTCATCAGAGAAAGGAATGAAGCCACTGATGAGTAACTGCTGTCTCTGTTGCAATTGATATGCTGCCTCATTGTGACTGTGAATAGAATTGGTCACATTCTGTACACAGTCAGAGGCTGGGATGGGCAAGATGCAAAAAAAAAAGGAGGAGGTATCTGGTCTTGTGTTTTTGAAGCAAACATCTCACATCTAAACATTTAGCATGCCAAAGTTTTTTGCCTCTTCCCAGTTGTAAGATGAAATATTCTGACAGGCAATAGATCTCCATGCCTGAGTTTCAAAATCATGTTATCTTTTGTACACAAGGGCTAATCTCTTTGTCTTTGAAGCACTCTGAAGATGTCTGTTCCATGGTTTTCTAGTTTTCCACAAATGCCCTTGAATTTTTATCCTCAGGGCTCCAATGTTGTTATGTAGAACTTTTTTTAAAATAAAAAGCCCTCTGAAGGCACTGGTCTGATGTGAACTGGATCATGTTTGTTAGATGTGAACAAAAATTCTCTGTTTCCAAACAAATCAATGCCTTCAGAGGAACTTCTGAGTTTGCAACTTGATGCTATATGAGCACCTGAGGATCAACATCAAGGCTATCCATAAAAGTGCACAGAAGATAAAAAAGCATCCAAACCACAGAGGTCTCAGATGTCTAAACACAGATGTCTGATACACATGAGCAGCAGTCACACAACCACATTCAACTGCTCTCCTTTACACATGGAAAGCCATTTGTTTAGGGTTTGTGGGGAAGATCCAGACATTTCTGTCAGGCCACTGCCAACTGCCCTATATTTCCTTCTCTATCACTGATTGATAAATGGTGGAACACAACCCATGAATCATAGAATCATAAAGTTGGAAGGGACCTCCAGGGTCATCTAGTCCATCCCCCCTTTGTGGGATCTATAATAACCAAAATGTGTGTCAGAAACAGGGCATTTAAATGGTTTTATTTTTAAGTCAGAGATAACCTATAGGATCCAGGTAATTAATTTCAGAGTTCATTGGTGGGGCTTCCACCATAAACCCGGAGCAGAACACTTTCTTGGAAGTAAGCTCCACAGAACAAAATGGGACTTACTTCTGAGCAGATCTGCTTAGGATTACTCTCTAGCATACTTATTGAAGCTGGCCAGCATCAGCTTGAAAGCAGCTGATGATGCTCCCAGTGGATCCTTCCTACATGGGATACATCCATGGGTAACACCGTCTGTGGGATCATCTGTATCTAAGAGTCACTAGGCTTAGAGGAGAAGGGAGATGAAGGAATAGGCTCCCAGGGAGCTGGATGCTAAACTATCCTGGCTCCTCAGGGTTAAGAAGGTGGCCATTCTTATCTCAGAAGAACACAAGCCATCTATTCTTGTAGGCCCCCCTTCACGTTATCGTTCTAAACTGGATGTTATCTGTTGTTGTTGAGCGAAACAGTTAGGTGTGGTGGTTAAGAGCAGCAGGGAGGTTGTAAAGGAGGTTAATGAAAAAGAAGGTCACAAAGGAGGTTAATGAAAAAGAAGAAATGTGGACAGACGAACCAATGGAAGAAATATATAAAGAAATGATTGAGAAGAAAAGAGGTCTAGTAGGGAAAATTTATAAAAAGATATTAAATAAAGATAAAACGATAGAATATTTACAAAAAAGTGTGAAGCAGAGAAGGACAGATATAAGAGAGGGGGGCAGAAAAAATTATGAAAGGAACAGACAAAATCAAGGTATTTAAATTTAAAGAACTGGAATATAAATTCCTCACAAAATGGTACAAGACACCAGTCCAACTGGCTAACATGATTCCAGGATTAAGCTCCCTTTGCTGGCACTATAGACAAGCTAAAGGCTGGTTTGCACATATGTGGTGGGAGTGCAGAGAAGTAAGGGCCTTCTGGACAGAAATTATTAAAGCTATAAAGAATGTATCTAAAACTAATTTAAACACAGACTTCAACTTAATGCTGATAAGCACAATGGGAAGCCCGATTCTGGACAAGAATAATCAAACCTTAGTCAAGGCTATGATATTGGCGGGTAAAGCAGTTATAGCTTTGGGTTGGAAGGATAAAAGTAAGTGGACAGTTGAAAACTGGCACAGCTATCTGTTTGAATTTATACAGTCAGACATTGCGGCAACTCTACGTAAGGAGTTAACATGGGAAGGAAAATCCGCAGAAGTCCGGAAAAGATGGAAGACCTACATAGACTGGATATCCAAGGAAGGAAGAAAAGACATTCAGTGGAAGATTCAGACTTTGTGCTCGTGGTTGGGGATAAAGGACTAAGGCCAATATGAAGATAGGGAGGGGAAGAGGGAGGGAAGGGGGGGGGAAGAAAACTGTAAGAAAACTGTAACAATAGATGGTGTACAAATAATGGATAAAACGAATAAAATATATATTAAAAAAAAAGAGCAGCAGGAGAACCGGGTTTGATTCCACACTTTTCCACATGAAGCCCGTTGGGTGACCTTGGGTCAGTCTCAGCTCTCTCAGCCCCACCTACCTCACAGGGTGCCTGTTGTGGGAGAGGAAGGGAAGGTGATCGTAAGCCACTCTAAGATTCCTCTGGGTAGTGAAGGGTGGGGTATAAAACCAACTTCTTCTTGGCCCAATGCAGAGTAAAACGATCCAGGTATGGGAGCTTCATACAGCAAATTTCATCCTGTTAATGAGCCATTTCTGAAGTGCTCTGGCCATTTCAAACAGCGCTGCTTCCCTCACCACCACCCGTTTTCACTACATGGTCTTTCTTGCAGTTTTTTTTTAAGGTTTTAAGTTGAGCACTATAGTGCTAGACCAAAATACCACTTCAGTGCTGTTGTTATTCATGTAAGAACAGCCGCAGGCATCTCAATGGTCCTGCTGCAGCACTGTTTTGGTCTAGCATTATAGCGCTCCTTAGAACAATAAAAAAAAGTTTGAGAAAGACTGCAGTGGGAAAAAGCAGCACTATTGGAAGTACTGCAGACATTTTAAACAGCAGACTACAGTGATTCAGAAGTGCAAAGAAGAGGTGAAAACGAAGAAAGTTTACCTCAAAAATGGCTCAACCTCACTTTGCTAACTGGACCCAAGTGGTCTTGTATGAAAAGTTAAATAAAATCTGTTAGCAGCTGGTTGCTAATATGGTTGTGTCTGAAATGACACAAAACATTTGTTAGCGTCCAGCTACTAAAACAGATTATAAAGGCTGTTTGAAAGGGACTGTAAGTGAGTCCTGAAACATGTACAGTACCTCATCAATGATGTCTCCATTTTCAGCATGTACCTGCGCAATGGCACCCAGATCTCGAATGATGCTGAATATCTCATACATCTGCCAAGAATGAAATGAAAAAAATTCCCAGAGTCTTTGGATAAAGTTGTTGCTTTGTTTTTTTTAACAACCAAAGTAAGCCTGAACACTAGTTGTTACCTGAGCATCAGTGCACTGGAGTTTGTCTTTATATGCCATGAAAACAAGAAAAGAGTTCACACCTGAACAAAAGCAGAAGAGAATTAAAGTCTGCAAGGTCACTGGTTTCCAGGCAACGTGTTCTGTAAACACCACCTCTTGCAAACTCTGCTGCGGCCAGATATTTTGTTAGCCACTCTGCAGGTGTGGAAATTACAACTGCTGAAAGAGCCACCATGGGAAGGGGTTGCCCAGAATACCTATACTGTTTTGCCCAACTTCACCCTCCAAAGGCTGATATTCTGCTGCAGTGCTGATCTGAGTCAAACTAGTATATCTAAATGACCCATCTATACTGAATAATACTGTCCACTGCTATCGTTTTTCAGTATTCAAGTATAATTGGTTGGGAACCACAATGTATGGACAATTCATACTGTAATGCTGTAGACCCCTCTACTCTGAACCTATACCGTTGGTTTCAGACAGTTTGGATAACAGCCTTCAAGCGTTTGGCTGTGTTACTTCCCATGTGTTATTTCTCACACTGTCGATTTGGACCACCTCTCCCCATCCAGTTTCTCATCATGTTATGGGAATGTATTGCAATAATTGAGGAAATATGAAAAGACTAACATCAAAATGTTGGGAGATTTGTTAGCAGGGTTTTTTTCACAAGATGTCATCCCTGGCTTCTTGACTTCATTTGGTTCTTCCTTGTACTTGAGCAACTTTATTGTCCTATGAGTTGTGTATAACACCCCCATCTTAGAATCATAGAATCACAGAGCTGGAAGAGGCCATACAGGCCATCTACTACAAACCCCAGCTCAACGCAGGATCAGCCTAGAGCAGTGATGGCGAACCTTTTAGAGACCGAGTGCCCAAACTGCGACCCAAAACCCACTTATTTATCGCAAAGTGCCAACACAGCAATTTAACCTGAATACTGAGGTTTTATTTTAGAAAAAACAACTCATACATTAACTTAAGATGATCCAAACAAAGTAAGGAAAGCAATCCCAAATGCTTTCATTTACTTAAAATTATTTGGCAGAGAATTCAACACTTTAATGATGGTCTGGGCCTGGCTGGGACGATGGCATGTGTGCCCACAGAGAGGGCTCTGAGTGCCACCTCTGGCACCCGTGCCATAGGTTCACCACCACTGGCCTAGAGCATCCCTGACAAATTTTGGCCAGCTGCTGCGTAAAGACTGCCAGTGAGGGAGAGCCCTAGTCAGCTGATTCCACTGATGAACAACTCTTACTGTAAAAAAGTTTTTCCTAATATCCAGCCGGTACCTTCCCACCCTTAATTTAAACCCATTATTGCGAGTCCTATCCTCTGCTACCAACAGCTCCCTGCCCTCCTCTAAGTGACAACCATTCACATACTTCAAGAGAGCAATCATGTCCCCCCTCAATCTCTTCTTCTCCAGACTAAACATTCCCAGGTCCCTCAGCCTTTCCTCATAGCGCGTGGTCTCCAGGCCCCCAATCATCCTCATCGCTCTCCTCTGCACCTGCTCCATTCTATCCACATGCTTTTTGAAGTGAGGCCTCCAGAACTGCACACAATACTCCACATGTGGCCTGAAGATGCACACCTATGTGGAAGACCTTTTAGGGAGCAACTTGAATACTTCCTAGTGATGACCGCTTCTAACAAGCTGGGCAAATGTGTAGGGATGGGATACCAAGAGTCCAAACCCCAAGACTAACCCCTCATTTCCTCACTCAAAAGTCCCCATAAATCTCATTACCATCCTACCTTTGTCTTTAACAAGTGCCTCCAGCTCTTCTTTTATGCTCTCATGCCAGCGGGTGATATCAATGTGCAGAGAATAATCGCAGCAAGCCTTACTGTCAGCACACTCCCTCCATTGCTCATAGGCTGTCAAGAGGGTCACTCCAGATTCAGGAAACACATGGTCAACTGGAGGAAAGAAACCAAAAGTATCAGCAAGACTTTAATTGCCCGGTATGTGTAAAAAACAAACAAACAGCTCGCTATTCAAGGAAAATGGATCAGGGTTTTCTAATGCTGATAAATCTATTTAGGACAGCCTCCTTACTCAAATGATGTCCAGAGCGATGGGGAAGTGTTCTGGAAAAAGGACACAGGAGTGATAGCTTATGAGTCTATAATGAAATGCAGATATGTACAGGAACAGTACAGAACTTATTGAACAATGTGATGCATACATACGAACAAAGGAGAACTAATTCAGGTGACAAGTCAAATAAGCCAGGGTTGTGCTAATGGTTAGAATGCTGAACTGGGTAGGCCCAACCCCCTCCCTGTTTCAGTCAGGGATAGAGTCGCCAGGTCCCCTCACCGTTGCAGTGGAGGGATTTGGGGGGGCATTCCAGGTGTGGGCAGGAAGTCACATGTGACGCTCTGGTTTTGGGGCAAAACTCTATGGTTTTGGTGTAGTGGTCTGGAGCAGTGTTCCCTCTAAGCTGAGTTAGTGTGAGCTAGCTCACAGTTTTTTAGCCTCCGGCTCACACATTTTTGTCTCGGCTCAGGTATGAGGGCTCCAGAACACACTAATTTATGCAGTAGCCAAATCACCTGCTCACAACTTTAATGCCCGTAGCTCACAAAGTAGAATTTTTGCTCACAGGACTCTACAGCTTAGAGGGAACATTGGTCTGGAGTAGTGGTTAAGTGTGTGGACTCTAATCTGGGAGAACCGAGTTTGATTCTCCACTCCTCCACTTGCACCTGGCTGGATGATCTTGGGCAAGCCTTAGCTCTGACAAGAGCTGTCCTCGAAAGGGCAGTTCTCTCAGAGCTCTCTCAGCCCACCTACCTCACAGGCTGTCTGTTGTGGGGAGGGGAAGGGAAAGGAGTTTGTAAGCCGCTCTGAGACTCTGAGTGAAGGGCGAGGTATAAATCCAATCACTTTTCTTCTCTTCTTTGCCTTCAAAACCATAGTTTGCCCCAAAACCAGAGCATTGCCGTGTGACATCCCTAGTGTGATGACATCACACAATGACGTCAGCTGGCTGGCGGTGGATCAAAAGCGGGGGAACCCCTGCTAGGACCTGGGGGCTGACAACCTTAGTCAGGGAGCTTGCAAAGTGAACTTGAATCAGGCACTTTCTGTCAGCTTAACCTTGAACTTTGTCCTGAGCTCCTTAGGGGAAGGGTGGGATAAAGATGTGATTAGACTGATAGAAGACAGAGGATGGAAGGATGGATAGGTAGGTAGATGGACAGAGGCAGGCAGGGCTGACCAGGACAATATGGTTAGCTGGGTACACATGGTCACAAGTGGGGCTTGTTGTAAGGCAACCACATAACCATATCATTGGTAGACTGAGTTCAGTCTACATGTTCTCAGCTAATGTACTCAACAGGTAAATGTGGTCTTAACTATTAACCAAATGGCTTGGAAGCAAGCCAGTTTTTTTCCTGATTTGGCACGGAAAAGTAAAACATTTTGCAATGACCACTTAATGACAGTATTCAATGCTGCCGGTGCCAAAGACGGAACATACGTATCATGGTGGTTCCTCCTGCCAGAGCTGCTTTTGTCCCTTGATAGAAGTCATCAGCAGAGGTCATTCCCATCACAGGCATCTGTAATCTGGTGTGTACATCTATGCCACCAGGCATAACTAGCTGGCCATAGGCATCCACTGTTTTTATACCTCCGGGAACAATCAGATTTTCCCCGATTTGTCTGAAAATGACATTAAGAGGGACTTTTTTTCAAATGGCAATGACATTAGTGGAGATGTCAAGGTTTTGTGCCCTGACTTGGATGGCCCTGGCAAGCCTGATCTCATCATTTCTTGGAAGCTGAGCAGGGTTGGTCCTGGTTGTTATGCAGTGGCAGGCAATGGCAAACCACCTCTGAATGTCTCTCACCTTGAAAACCTTATGGGATCACCTTAAGTTGGCTGTGACTTAACAGCACTCCCCCCCCCATGCCAAAAGGTTATATATACTACCTATCCTTTAAACTCTGTCCTTTGTTTGATTACTTATACTATGCCAATAAAGGTTTTCTGGTTCTTCTTATATATACATTCAGCATGCTGCAATTCTGATACTGAAGGTCCTGCTTTTGGAAATGTCCTTCTATGCCTAATGGATCTCTTTCCCCCCCAAGGATGATTACTACACATTTCTGTGTTACACAGGAAGCAATGGGATTTGTTATCTAGATTTTGGATGTGCCCTTAATATCAAGCTCTGAATATATTTTTCAGTACTTTCCACATCCCGACTGGATTGAGAAAATGGGTTGGGGGGGGGGGGGTTGTTCCACCAAAAAAACCCATATCTTACAGTAAGTTCAGGTTAAAATTTCTTTCTTGAAGTTCAGTATGGAGGTACTAAGACACATTCACCACCTGCATCCACATGCAGGTAGCTAACACCTTTCTGCATGTGTAGAATGGGGAGTATGAGCTGCAAATGTGCTCTACAAGTCCACATGTGATGCTGTTACCGAAGAACCTCTTTCTAGATATATGATGCCTGCCTGACTCCATCATGCCTAAATATGCCTTGCCACCCATTTTAGGAACTAGCAGTACCTCACTTTGGAGAAGGTGAGGTCATGGCTCTCCTTAGTCAGGCTATGCTAATATGTGCCCAAAACCCTGGAAAGGAGACTGATTCACTGCTTGGTCTATCAGTGTCAGTACTGTTTACACAGACTGGCAGCAGCTCCATGGGGTCTCAGGCAGAGGTCTTTCACATCACCTAGTATTAATCTGTTAACTGGAGATGCCAGGGATTGAACCTTGGACCTTCTGCATGCCAAGCAGATGCTCTACCACCGAGCCATGACCCCTCCCCAATTGCTCCCCAATTACCCATGGCTGCAAAGTTCTGCAAAGCTGGCCACCAACCTCGGTCTATCAATGTAATTTCATCAGCAAATGCAAGATCACCTGAGCACAAAATCTAATTACTATCAAGCCACCAGGTGGGCTTGAATACGTTTACTAGCCTTGCCTGAATGTCTCCTACCAATCTGCCCCAAGCATGGGTGAAGCCTCCATCCTGCTAGCCCTCTTGTCCACCCAGGACATCCCCCTGCCTAGATGCAATCACCTTTTGCTGCCCTTCACAGAAGCCCCCACCCCTTTAACTCAATCAGTTAAATCAGGAAATCCACACAGGCTCATCCTGGACTCAACCCAAATTCCTGGACTTCACAGTTATTTCTTTGGTATTCCTTTGTGCTGGCTCCTGTAACTGTTGCTGCCGCAGCAGCCAAAATGGTAATAGTCTCTTCCTCTCTGTTTGCAAAGAGCCTGCCAACTCAGCTGCTCTTTTTTGGGGGGGGGGGCTCCATGATTTTTTCTCACCACAGAGGAGCATCCCTCTGCTGTCTTACCTCCTAATTCCCCAGGACTTTTGGTAGCTCTTCCTGAAGTCCCCTACTCTCTGGATCACTGAAATGGAAAAAGTACTCTACCCAACTCAGCAGACTGAGGACAGGTAAAGTCCTCCTATGTTCATTCCTTTTCTCTTAAAAAAACTCTTGTTTCCCCCTTTTTAAATCCCTTCCTTGCTCCCACTTCTCCTCATGGCTGTTCCCCAGAGCAAAATTCACACTCAGCCAGCAGCTTGGCTCTCTTTCACTATCTCCTCTTATGTAACTCTTCACACACATGTCCTTCTGAACACAACCATTTCACTATTCTTATACTTTCAATTCCTGTACTCCTGTATTTCCCCAATAAATTCTAAGCTTTGTTTTGGAAAAGATCTAGTTGTTTTGTGGTGATTGCTAGCCTATCAGAGACACTTTGAGTTTGTTTGAACACTATCCAGGTAAAAATCCCTAAACCATATGTTCTGCTCCCTCTAATTGATGCATGTGTCAGTTTTCCAAGCTAGACAGGCTGACACAGAGCTTAAATCCCCTCAAATCGGTTATCTTTCTGGATGAGTGTACCAAACCAAGTTAGAGAGTCCACATATGTCTGAGAATACATCTGAAGGGAGCAAATGTA
>NW_015164687.1:69761-77370 GCF_001447785.1 Gekko japonicus
AGGATCCTGCAGGGCTTTTTGCATGTGGAAGGAAGTGGATGCTGTTATTCTGCATGCAAAGCCCAATCTTGAAGATAACTGCAAGAACAGAACAGCGGTTCCATGCATGTGATATCCCTTCTGTTCACTGGACTGTGCCAAATGTGGCTATTGTGGGGCAAGTAATTTTGATACCACAACCAAAGATTTGGTTTCCAGGAGCTGAACAGAAGCTTATCCACAAACCGCTTCCTCCACTGTAAACTTACTGGTTAATGAGGTTGTTCTGGAATAGGTATTCTGGAGAGTGTGGTTAATACTTCAGCACTGAAGTTGCCCAACATGTGACTTGTAGAAGTATTTCTGACTACTTACAAATACTGCCCAATACCTATTCCTACTGACTTCTTTTCAAACAGCCTACAGACGTCTGATATCTGAGCTAAGAATTTCATATACTGACAGTGCAATCCTAAACAGAGTTAGACCTTTCCAAGTCCATTGGAGTCAATGAGCTTAGGAGGATATAACTTTGCTTAAGATTGCTCTGTTGAATGTTGTAAATATTAAAAGCGTCTTAGAAAAAGTTCCCCAACTCAAGTGACATGAAAATATACAAAACTGTACTACATAATATTTTTCAACAACTTACTTAATCAAGCCATCTTCCACATAGATATCTGCATAAAACGACTGATCGTCATTTACAATCTTCCCTCCTTTGATGAGCAGCCGATCGCTCTAATAAAAAAACAAAAAACAGTTTTCCAAGATAACTTTTTAGACATTTCCTGCACATGATAGACAAAACTTCCAAGCAGCTGTGCTGGTGTGAAGAAATTTCAAGGAAAACAGAAGTCATGTAATACCTTTTATTGGGACCAACCAAAATATCTCAGAACAGCAAGCATGAAAGAGCAAGCCTGACTTCTCCAGAAGTCTTAATCAGGTACAAAAAGTTTTAATCAGGTAAAAAAAGAGTCAGGAAGAAAAAAAACAGGTGGTTTCAAGGCACAGTGGCAAAGTCAAAGTCACAATACAAGCAGGCTGTATCTTGTTTTCCAACATGATACTGCAACGGCATACTTGCCACGATGCCTTGGGGAAAAACATCTTTTCCCCCTGCCTTTCTTGTACTGAACACTCAGCCTGACTCAAAAACTTGTACACCATTTTGTGATGCACACTGTTTGGTGATATTCTGGGTGGTCTTAATAAAAGGTACCACATGACTTTTGTTTCTGGAACAAGTGATACTCTGTATTCTTGGTGCTTGGGAGGGGGTCAATAGTGTGAGGGCTCCTAGTGTCCTGGCCCCACTGCTGGAACTCCTGATGGCACCTGGTATTTTTGGCCACTGTGTGGCAGAGTATTGGACTGGATGGGCCACTGGCCTGACCCAACTTTGGCTTCTCTTATGTTCTTAACTCATTCACATGCTGTTTTATGCTTATTCAGAAGCATGTTGTGATAAATGCCTGATGAAATTAAGAATGTAGATTAGAGGACAGCTGTTACTCAAGATTGATTCTGAAGCATACAGATTTCAGGTCCAGCAGCTATACTTGATTTTTGCTGATTCTTATGGAAAGGGTAATGATACTAGCCCAAAGGTATATAATTAAAAGGCAGCATCCATAGAAAAGTGAATGATTCCACAGGAAAAAAATCACAGGGAAAGAATTGGAATGCATCCTTTGGGTGTCCTCTGCAACATATTTTGCTTTTTTTGAATACTCCTGCCATGGTACATGACCCCTGAGGGCCAAACCACACATATGTTGTTTTCCCTTGACATTTTTCCTTTTACTTCTGCATCAGGCTACAACAGATAGTGAAAAACCTGTACAATCATTCCCCCTCTGGTCTGCGCCTCTAAGGGTTTTTTCCCTCTTGTAGGGGAAAAATACAGGGACTCCTGGAAACAGCTGTGTCTAGTGCACCTACATGCAACTCATGGTTAACTGAAGTTTGGCCTTGCCTATTGAGCAAAGAAGCAGGTCAGAGGTGGGGGTCCGCAAACCTTGTTTATGTGCTATAGGATCGTGTGCTTGTGCCCTTCTCAGAAATGCACATAATGTACTGTGTGATGTGAGGTTTGGTCGATTCTGCCATATGTGACTAGGTCTGATTGGCACTAATTTCCTTCCCTTTTTAACAAGGAGAAAAACCACAGGAATAGGGTCTATGACAAACGTACACGTAAGAAGAAGAAGGGCCGCAGTGGCTCAGTGGTTAAAACATTTAGCTGCAGACCAGAAGGTCAGTAGCTTGGCAGTTCGAGACCTTAGTGCTGCGTGACGGAGTGAGCTCCTGTCTCTGGTCCCAGCTCCTGCCAGCTTAGTAGTTCAAAAGCAAGAAATTACAAGTAGATAAATAGGTACCACTTCAGTGGGAAGGTAACAGCATTCCGTGTGCCTCGGCATTTAGTCATGCTGGCCACATGACCATGGATATGTCTTCGGACAGCGCTGGCTCTTTGGCTTGGAAACAGAGATGAGCACTGCCCCCCTAGAGTTAGATTTGACTGGCTTTCGAGCAAGGGAAACCTTACCTTTACCTTAAGAAGCCCTTGCAGTACCTTTTGTGTATGAGAGGAGGGGAATGCTCCCCTCCCAAAATGCTCCCCTCCCCACTCCCTCCCCAAATGGATTGCAATTGGCCTTAAGAAACAGTCTGCAGTAGGACTGGAAACAGGAGTGACTGCCCGAGTGGTAAAGCACACCTATCTGAACATCTCTGAGGAACTGTGCTTGAGAATCCACATTCATGAGCTTGCCGCAAAAATAAAACAAATTAAACAGTGACACCCCTGCAAAAAAAATATATATCCCAGAACAGCAACCAAACAGTTCTTAAAGAGCACAATTATAACTTTTAAGGGGATCTGAAGGACTGAAACATTTGAAAATGTGACAATCCCGCCCACTAACATTTCCATTTTTAAAATGTGACGCTGGACAGATGGGTTTCAGTTAAGGTGGCTAAAAATGAAAAAGCAGAGTGCACTCCCACATTCCTCAACTCTCCAAGTCAAACAGCCTGTTTTTTAAATGGTGCTTTGTTCCCTCTTCCCCCCCCCCCATCATCAAGGATCTCACAGGAACCAAACCTACAGTTTGCTTAAAGGTGCCTCCTTTGGAGTTTGTCAGCCATTCCAGAGAATCAGGCAGCTACCTGGGAGAATGCTGGGGAGTCAGAAAGCCCCATCAAGATCACTGCAAACAAGGCTCGGAGCTCAGGAGAGGAGACAGAGAAGGACCCTGCTCCAACCTATCCATTCCTCTAGCCCCCAATAAAATGGATGTTCCAGAATTTTCAGTGGCAATACTAAAGTGAATATCTGCAGCGTTTTACAATTATCTGTTTCTTTACAGATATACCAACTGAGCACAGGAAAGCAGGCAGATTCCCACAAAAGGTTATTTAAAAGAGTATCAATCCTCCCCTCCCTGGAAGCAACGGGACTGTAGCCCTCTGAGACTCCTGCTCCCCAGGCAGCCACAAAAGAAGAAAGACTGGCCTCTCCTGTTCTGGCCAATCGGAAACTGACCAATTTTTCCTCCCAGCTCCCAATTAAAAATACAATTAAATAACAGTTAATAACAATTAATAACAATAACAATTTAAAAAATTAAACAAGAAATCAAGCTAAATACAAAAACTCAGTGAGCTGGTAACATCTTTGTTTGACACTGCATGTTGAATTAATTGGATTTTAATTGAATTGGATTTTATTAGAACTATGGTTATATTATTGCTACTGTACTGTCTTCTTGTAAGCTGCCTGAGTCCCATCCTGGGGGAGGGGCAGGATAAAAATCTAATAAAATAAACAAATAAATACAGTGTGAGAGATCCCCATATCACATTACGTTTTTGTTTTTAAGTGCCCTATGACCAAAGGCACAAGTAAAGACATTTCTGAAGACGTATTTAATTATGTAGATATTTATATCCTGCTTTTCTCTCCAATGGGGACCCAAAGTGGTTTACAACACTTTTCTCCCTTTCTCCAGTTTATCTTTGAAACAACAACCCCACAAGGTAGGTTAGAATGAGAAAGTGCCTGGTCCGGTGAGCCTCCATGGCACAGTGGGGGTTTCATATCTGGGTCTCTACACCATACCGGTTCTACAACAGTTGTGCCCCTCGTTAAACTTTCCGCTCAAGTTCTTTATGTTCAAAAAGCAACAATTTCTGATCTTCCTGCTATCTCATTTTACGTTAGACTGAGATTTGGGAAGATTACTGCATAGACAGAAGTACAGCCGGAAACATCACCAGATTCTCCGGGGTTTTATAGGTTGCTTCAGGAAAATACAAGCCATTGGTTTAAAAAGAAATCCAATTACAGGTTGCGTTTATAAACACTGTATTGCACGTTAAAGTGGAAAATGTACTTTGGCTTTAAAGAGAACAATTGGATTTTTCACAAGGGTGTCTCGGTGAAAAGCTCCCCTGACCTCTTAACCCTTCCCTCCCCCCCCCCTTGAGGGCCTCCTGGGTTCCCGACTCTCTAGCTGTTTTCCAGCCCTCTCCCCTAACAACCGAGAATGCCAGATGCGGTCAGCCGGCTTTCATTCAAGTGGCCTCTTTCCCCCCCCCCCCAATCCTCTGCTTGAATGGCTGGTTTGCTCTGGCTCCACATGGCCAAACAATGCAGAATTTTAAAGAGCCTTCAGTTGTCAGACAGTGGGGGAAGAAGCCACTCTGCCCAAATACGCTCATTTTATCACACTGGCTTTTCAGAAAAACAAAACGCAATAGTAATGAAAGAGCGGAGGCGCAGCGAGGCCTGCCCAAACAATGTACCATCACTGAATGAGGAGCTGCAGAGGGTGCTCCCTTGCACAGAAAACAGCCTCTTGCAGAGAAACATCAGAGGGCATACAGGCGGGGATGGACAGGCCCTTCACTGGACTGGGAAATTCCCTGGTAGATCACTGGCAGCCAGGAGCTAAGCAGGCCCCTATGGTACTGGCAGTGCTATGGGGGGGGGGGGACACAAGTCAGGTCCAGGCTGCGGAGACGATGACAATGGACATGAACTCACTATTGTCATGGTTACCACAGCCCGGGCTTAAGCCAAGTGGCCTCTCCACAAGGACAACTTAGCAAGACCCGGATTTATGCAGAAGTAAGCGATGGTTTAGGGCCTCAGATTATGTGGGGCTTCTCCATACAAATAAACTACTCAGTGGCAATGTTAGAATAAGACCAGTTTGGCAAGGTAATACTCTGGGGGCTTTTAAACTTGACTTTCAGCATGTCCTAATCCAGCCCTGCCTTTGGCTCTGTTTCCTCCAAGGCTATTTTAACAACCCAATCCCCCCCCTTTACAAGTTAAGTCAATTAAAGCAGGATCACATTAACCAAGAATAAGTTGTGATTTACTGAATCATAAGGTTCATTTGGAGGTCAACAGAACAAGAACTCACACTCACATTTGTTGGATATAAGAGCCAGGATCTAAAGAGCTGCCCCCAAAGCAGGCAAGGTACATGGCCAAGTCCCATGGGACATTTTGAGTTTTCTTCTTTGGAACAGCTGACACTCCACACCACATCACAAGCTGCTTTTTAACCCCTCCCCAGTTTCAAAAGCAATTTGTCATACAGTCCTGGGGGTGGGTGGAGGGGGACTGCTCGACATCTAAACCCCCCTTCTGTTCATGGAACTAATTTCCCAGTACTTTGGAGCCTGATCAGTGTACTGTACTCTGTTTCACATTTTATTTCAGTAGTTATCCCCCTCCTCAACTCCTACAATCAATATATCTCACAGTAAGCTGGCTGCCTGCTCTTCACTCCAATCATGAATGTGGAAAAAGAGGTCACCCATAAACAGGGTAGGGTTTGCAGGAAAATATGACTTTGTAAATTAGCCCCAGGCAAGAAAACGTGACTGGATGATACTGAGAATGCTACAGAATGTTGACAGCAATTGACTGTCAGTTAAAGCAATAAAGGGGGGGGAGGGGAACCAGTCTCGACTTTTACAGATTCCTTCAGGGGGAGATTTTGGTGATGGGATAAGATTTCCAAATTGCTGCACCCCCCTTAAATTCTTCAAACGCCCCCAGCTTGCTTAATTTAATTCCCAAATAGAACTTAATTAATATATGTATAGCTATAGATACACACACACACATGTTTGTGTGAACGGGATGAGATAAAGAAAGATAAATAACTGAACAGCAGTATCAGGACAGAACCCTAAAAGCATGACCCAAACCCTTGTTTTAATTTGAGAAGAGGTCTAAAGTATGTAAAGAAACTTTACTGAAAGGACAGAAATTTTTGCTTTGAAGAATCCTGTATATCTGTCATATGGAGAACACAGCACAGATTCATTTTGATAACAGGCAACAGAACTGGATGCAAACATCTGTGGTTACAGCGACTGATGTCCGTTTGTGCTCAGATATTCCCATTCATGGGGAAGCAGAAAATATTCTGGAGTTGTCCCTGGAACCCCATTCCAGTTATCTCTGCGTGGCAATCCGAAGTTCAGACAAAATGGAAGTGCTCATAACAGAGAGCAACTACGGCAGACATGATAGATGCAGATGGTGAGGCATTAATGTGGGTTGAAAGGAGTTTGATGTGACTAACGCCTGCATGAAAAGGGTTCCATTACACAATTTCTTTTGAAAGCAACATTTAAATACAGTAGCTTGGGTAACAGGTAATATAAACACATTGCCTTCTGACTTTGAAAAGCAATTAATAGGTAAGCAGCATCTTGCTGTTATGAAGGGCCTCTAACAGAGGATAAAAGCCTGCTGAAATCCATTTGGGTTCAAACAAGGTTACAGTCAACAAAAGAGCACGTTAATTCTCTCCATGGAGAGGCTACAGTGGCAAATGCTCAATACCAGCCCCGGAATATGCTTGCAATGTCCTGATTTTGCTTCAATATATTGAGGCTTGTTTGCAAGTCAAGAGTGAAACCCACATACAGTCCATGTTAGTTGAAGGAATCCCAGAGGTCTCACAGAAGATTAAGACTCCTCTGTGGGAAAAAACCTCTCTCTTAATAACCTATCTTGATTGCTGCCAGTGAGAAACACTACAGGCGCTGAAACTAAATTAGGGTTTTTTTGGAGGAGGTCTTTTTATACTTGGCCTCCACACGTGCCCCACATTTTCCTAAACTGTACCCTTCAAATGCTGCAGAGAAGATGACTCTTGCAGGGTGGCTTAAAACCATCTCCATTCAAGCTGTTGTTGCCTCAGGAGTCAGAAATGCTTTATGGAGAAATCAGGTTGGGGACCTGAGAAGAGATAAACAATGGAAGACGAGAACAGCCACCGCTGAAGCGGGAAGAAAGGGGTGTTGGAGGGCGTCAATACTGTTGTTTTCTAGCGGGAATCTGGGCATCCGGGTCTTCCCAGGCTCCAAGATCAACAAGATTTGGAACCTCCCCATTTGGTCTAAGAAGGCTCTTTCTAACGAGAGGAACCTTTTGCCCGGGACAGCTCGGACTGGCCGTACCTGAAGAGTCCCCAATGGCGCGGCTGCACCTTGTCTCGGAAGAAAGAAAGCAGGCTAGAGGCCTCGGCTGCTAACCAGCCCTGGCGGGCCTCTCTGGGCTGCAACTGCAGCCTCCCCCCACCCCCACCCC
>NW_015164687.1:77779-129861 GCF_001447785.1 Gekko japonicus
TGGCTCCCCCTGGCCCTGGCAGCCCCGCAGCCTGATTAGCATGCGGCTGGCGTGCGGTGGAGGCAGGCGGCAGACAGGGCCCCAGACAGGCGGATAGGCAGGCGGGTCTGCCGGGGCCTCCGGCCAAGCAAGCGCCTGGCGCTGCCCTTCCCGAGAGGAGCCTGCGCCGCCCCTCGACGGCCGACAGAGGGCACGTGGCCGCCCGGCCTCTCCGGGGAGGGAGAGAGCGGGTCGGCGAAGCTCCGGACAGGGCGGGTTCCCGGCCCCTCTGCGGCTTCCTTTGCGCCCCAGTTGGGAGTCGGGACATAGCCGGGGGTGCTCCGGTTCCGGGGTATTGGGGAGTGTGCGCGCGCTTCTGTCCTCCGCTCAGAGCCAAATGTTAACCCTCGTCGGTGAACTTTCAGCCCGCCCTCACTACTTGGAAGGAAATCGCCTGCAGCTCTGCGGTGGGATTTGCCTCCTACAAACTGGGTATAGGTTCACTACTGTCGCTCTCCCCCAAAGATTAGCCGTGATAATTCGTAACTAGCAACCCGATCCTATGCATATTGAGTCAGAAGCCCCACCTTGTTCGACGGGAATTCTTTCCAAGTAACCCTACATAGACCTGCTAACATGAGAAACTAGTTCGTGTCAGGCTGAGCTTCCTCCCTGAGCTCCGCCAGGAGTTCAGTCCAGACATTTGGGTAATAATCCATGGGCTGGTGGTGGGAGAATCACTCGCATGGATTCAGACCTTCAGGTTCGCTTCCCGCGAGGCACTATTTCACACAAAAATAAGGGCAATCCTAAATAAGTCTTCTCACAGTCCTACTCAGTTCAATCAGTGGAGCTTATTTCTAGAAATGTGTCTTTAGAATCGAAAATAAAGGAACTCACTGCCAGAGGATATGGTGATGCCCTTTAACGTTGATGGCCTTCGCAGAAAAGTTAGGCAGATCCCTGGAGGTGCTCTGAGTACCATTTACTGGGAACCTCAAGCAGGGAGGTCTTCATGCTTCTCTGAAGGCTTCCCGGAGGCAAGTGACTGTCCACTGTTGGAAACGGGATACTGGTCTGGATGGACCCTGGATATAATCCAGCAGGGCTCTTTACTTGCTATAAACCTTCATCTGGGACTCTATTTGCTCTTGCGGGGGAACCACACACCAGAGAAATCAATAGTTGGTTCTTCCTAAAAATCATTCTTTTCGAATTCCCAGGAGCAATTTTTAAGAAAGAGGCCCACTCCCCTTTGTGCAGCTCTTTATTAAAAACCATTTATCAGCATAAAGTGGCAGGTGGCAGGCGCATTGCACGGAGCTCCAGTTTTAGATGCAGAAGGGGAGGTGTGTTTGTGAGGGACTGAGGCTATGTCTTTATTGCTTATCCAGCTCCACCTTTAGAATCACCTGCTCCACTGCTGGATTCTGTCTTCATTATTCCATGCACTTTCCATGCACTCCCTTACATTTTTCGGGGATGTCCTCTCCATCCACTTTGTTTTGCTAAAAAACGATCAAACTACTGCCATTGACTTTAATGGTAGCAGCAGCTGCATTGGTTGGACCTGGGGGGGCTTCTACTGAGCATGCGGAGTGATTAGGAGGTAAACTCTGATTTGGCAAGGCAAAAATCTCTGGTGGCTCTCATTTGCCTTGCGCAACAACAAATGATTGATCACCCTTGTGATCCTACCAGTGGGACGTCCAACTCTGGCGAGGCCCCGCAGAAGCGACGCTCAAAAGCCACATGCAAAGTGATCACTAGAGGCAACTAAGTATTCAGCCTTTTAAAGGGGCCGGGCAAATCAATCTCCACCTCTCTTCAGAGGCTGCTATTGATTCTCCGAAACGAGACGTAATTAAACACAGTATTACAATACAGTTACGTACAGGACCACATCTGTATTAATTTCAGAATTCCATCGCAGTTTATTATTTGTTCCAGAGGCCCCGAAGTTTGCGGGTCGCCGTTCTTGCATGGGGCATGTCTGGATGCAGAATTGATTGCTAGGAATAAATTCGTTGCCGTGTCGCTCTCCCTGGTGCTGAACATGCGCACAGGGGAAGCAAGCAGTACAAGTACCTATTTTACTGGTACGGGATGCAGACGCGCTAAATACTTCTCCCTGCCCTGCCCTCCCCGCCCCGTTCAGGGCATGGGACTTACCTTAAGAGTTATTCAAAACCTTCGAGTGCTATTAAATACACTTCTGCAGATTGGGGAGGGGAGGGGAAGTGGCGGGTTTTAAAACAAGTGCGGAAAAATACGACGGGGAAGGAAAGCCACGCGAGGGGGGCCGGGGGGGACTTTAAGAACAAGCCTACAGTTTAGTTCCTTCATTGATTTCTTCCAGTGACCGTCCCCAGCGTCTTCTTTCCCCGTTACCTGATGGCAGCCATTGAGCAACTCCTCTGCTACTCCGTCCGAAGGGGGACAAGCCGGGGGGCCTGCGGGTGTGAGGAGAGGAGCGCTGAGGCTTCCGCTGCTGGCTTCACTCTGCCCTTCCGAGTCACTGGAGCGCTGGCTCAGATCCGAGCGGCTGGACGGCTGGCTTTCTCGCTTTCCTCCGCGGAGAGATTCAAAGTCCAGCGTTTTGTTTTCAAAGGCGCCCTCCACGTTGCAAAACATGCCTCCGTATTTCTGCCGGGGCTTGGGGCTGCCGGTGCCCAGGGCGGCAAAGTAAGCGGGCAGTTCCTCCTCTCTCTTCTCCGCCTGCTGCTCCCTCCTGCCGCTCATGGTTGGGAGGGAGGGAACTAGGCGCCCGCCTCGGACTGCCGTGGACCTGAGAGTGGAGTGAAGCGTTGCCCTCCCGGAGGGCTGCAGAAGTGGCGCTGGGTGGGGAAGGGAGTGTCCCGGAGAGACCCAGCCTGACTTCCCTTCTCTCTCCAGGCTGACGCGCGGCTGGTGGACTCCCAGCCGGTACCCCGAGTCGTTAGGCAGGTCGCGCCATTGGTCCCTCGCTGCAGCCCGACTGGCGGGGAGCTGTCCAAGGGCTCTGGTGCTGAAGCAGCCGCGCCGACGGAGCTCATCATCCCAGCACCCACCTGCGGGAGAATTCCCATTCCTGTCACTTATGCCGCTTTGTCTCTTGTCTGGCCCAGTTTAACTCCCTTGGAAGCTGGCGCTCTGTTGGTCGCACCATGTAGTCTATACAGAAGGCATGTAATGATATCTTGTACTGAAGTAAGTGTACTCTTACCAACAATCATAATGAATGAGTCAACAGTATTCCCATGTAAGATTTTTGCTTACCTGAGATGTTAGCCACAGGCAATAAACTATTTTTGGCTTCACATAATTTCTTCCCCTCTTTAAAAAAGTCTTATAGAAGATTAAAGCTCTTGAAACAGCCTCTGGATATCATTAGGTCAGCTTCCTGAAATGTATGACGAAAGCTTGACCCAAAGTTTTTAATTTTTTTAAAAGCCAAAAGTGGAGACACAATGATTTCTTCCTGGGCATCAAATCTTGCAAACAAATTCTCTAAAACATAAAGTAACCATTTAACTTTCCACCCACCTCATAACTTGTTAGATCCAATGGCTAACACTGTAAGTAACTAGTGTCATATTGAAGAGGTACATAATGGCTATTTTCATGAACAGAAAAACTGGAATCCACCTTCCAGTCCCTGCAAAAAGAGCCATCCCGGCCTTGTGTGAATGCCTCCTTAGTGATGTGTTTGGGACCCATACACTGAATGATGTGCAACTTCTCATAGTTGTATCAGAGAGCTTGGAAAGAACAGAGAGAGCAGAGCAGCTTGCTGGGTGACTTTGAGCCAGTCACACATTCTCAGCCTAATCTAGCTCACCTTGTTGTGACAGTAAAATGGAGGAGAGGAAAATGATGTAAACCATTTTGAGTCCTCACTGGGGAGAAAGGCAGGGTATACATGTAGTAAATAAATAAATAGTACCGCCTCCCTTCTCCCTTATTCCTCTATGAATAATTTCCCACCATATTGCTCTTATCTTAACATTTCCAAGTATGTACATCTATTTGTCAGCAGGGAAAACAATCCTGAGTGGATCTACTCAGATGTTTGTCTCATGCTATTCAATGGGGAATATATTCTTAGGATTACAGCCATACTGTGTGCCAAATTAGGATACAAGTATAGAAATATGTTCATATTAGTCTGAGGGTTGCAGCCACCTAACATGGCTCTTAGACAATCCCAAGATATTTCTGTTTTTGACAAATTTCCTATTGTGGGCTGCAGTGATTGGAATAGCAGTAGAGATGCTCTACAATAGAGGTTCCAAACCTTTGATGACCTGTGAGTCAAAATGTATTTGGTATAGTGACCCATCCAGGGCTGGCTTAAGGGTGTTTTTTTTTGGGGGGGGCACTCTTAGGCGAACTATGGTCATAGACTATAGTGTCCATCTAGTCCAGCATTCCATTTTCTACAGTGGCCAAGTGGATGTTTTTGAGAAACCACCAGACATTACACAAAGGGCACAGCTACCCTGAAGCAAGTGGCTTTCAATAGTACACCGCCTTTACACTCCAACCCTCTTCTCCACTATTCCCTCTAATCCTCCCTAAGAGTCTAGTAAGAAACTCACTCTAGTAACCATCAGGACACATTTCACTTAATTCGTTTTCAATCAGTCAGCACCCCCAGTTTCCATTTAAACTTAGAGGCAGACATGGTTCTATTACCACTGGGTGAAAATGGCCATGCATGGGAAGGTAGATGCTACTCAACAGCTGTATGTTTAAAACTACTTAGCACTGAGCATAACACTTTTAACCACCTTCATCAGTGCTTGTACTGTACTCAGTGGAATGATTTGACTCACACATTATTGATTGTCTGAGTACTGAAATTAAGAGGTATCAATTACAGTGACCAACCAAATCCATCTAGAAAACATGTCCCTCGTGGGGAAAGAGGAGTTACAACAGAGAGTATTCTCTTCTTCTGAGTGAAGAATTCACAAGGCTCCCCATGAAATCAAGTACCTGAGAGTGTGGTCCTTTCTCTGTTGTCTACTCCTTCTCCTTTTCTCTTATTATTGCAAAAGGAGAGGGAAGGTGCAAATGTGAGACATTTGCAAGGAGGAAGAGGAAAAAGAGTGAT
This sequence comes from Gekko japonicus, assembly GCF_001447785.1. Classification (NCBI taxonomy): domain Eukaryota; kingdom Metazoa; phylum Chordata; class Lepidosauria; order Squamata; family Gekkonidae; genus Gekko; species Gekko japonicus. The sequence continues at coordinate 82,857 of NW_015164687.1, forward strand.
GCAGAAGACAGCCATGAGGGAAGGAGGAATGGACTGTGACCGACTTTCAAAAGTTTTGCATCCCACTTTTGAGTCCTGACCCATAGGTTGGGAAACACTGCTCTAGAACAATGCTGACCACAGAATTTTGATGTATACAGGCATTATTATTTGGGTTACTCTGCTGTGTAGTTCAGGAGTCCCCATCTTTTTGAGCCTGCAGTCACCTTTGGGATTCTGACACAGTATGGTGAGCAAATCTACGAAATGGTTGTCACAGGAGGTGAAGCCATCCTCAAAATGGCTACGGTAGCTTACCTTCAGTCTCACAGCGGAGGATCCTTTTCCTGTGGTGGCAGCTGCTGCCTAAGCAAAACATTTTTTTCAAAAAAAATATCTGCACAGCTGATCAAATCTCCAGTGGCCAATCAGAAGCCTTGCTGGGTAAAAGCCCTGCCCACTTTCTAAAAACACTTGGCTGGCTCCTGGAACGGTGTCAGTGAGTGGCATATGGCACTCACGGGCACCACACTGGGGGACCCCTGGTGTGGTTTTTAAACAACCCCTGTTGGGGCATATGACAGGGTGGCTCCAAAATATTACTGTGCTGAATTAGGAAGAAAATCCCATATGTTTGAAATACTTTTTTAATTAAAAGTTTACAATAATTTATGTACTTTACAAATGAATAAAAAGTCTCTGATATATAGCATATGAATCACAATACAAAAATATGTGTAAAATTTTGTACATACAAGCCTATTTTAGGCCCATCAATTATATTTTAGCACAGAACCAAACATTATGGATTTAGTATATGAACATTATGAGAGTACATTAGAGAACACAAATAGAATATGGTGTATTTACCATGAAAAAAGATTGTATATTGTTTTTACAGACATTTACAGTAGATTTTCTAAAATAAACTGTACAATAAATATGTAGTTTTAATATACATATTCACAACATGATTTCCTGAGTCTAAACTAAATCCATTACTGTTCAGAAACTACCCACTATAAGGGTTTAATGGTGTCATTACAGATGCGTGGTGATTTGGCACCCATCCACCAAAATTGAATTAATAAGCAATTAATGCTCCCATACACACACACACACACACACACACACACACAAAACAGGTATTTACGTTAACAAGCTGTGTAAGGCACTCAAGGATATACTGAAGGCTACAGATATTAAGCAAGCTGAATACTTTTGAATAACAGCAACAGTCCCTCAACAGCTTGACCTACAGGCATACACCTGAAATACATAACACACAGTCACTGACAAATTCAGCAGCACTTCAAATGGATTTAAGTTTAGACATGAGTTTAGAAAATGACCCAGGAACACAAACCATGTTGCCAGATAACTTCTGCAATACTTAAACAGTGAACATGTGTGATAGTGTTAAGGCTTTCCTGAAACTCTGGTGTTAACCATTTAATGCAGTAATATTATTTTCTGTACAGGCTATAATCCCAAATTTAAAACCTGGGCATCCCCACAGGCATTTCTGGCAGAGGAGAAAGACGATCCTGCTAGCTGCCCCAGCAACAGCTCAGGAACACACATGAAGCAGACTGTCGATCCATCAAGCTTAGTATTGTCTACTCAAACTGGCATTGGCTCTCTAGTGTCTCAAAAAGGGGTCTTTCACATCAGCTAGTATATGATCCTTAACTGGAGATGCCAAGGATTGAACCTGGGACTTTCTGCATGCCAAACATGCTCTGGCACTGAGCCACTGCCCCTCCCCAGCAAACTTTGTTTCTTCTCTGCTGCAAGCATTTAAAGCTTAGGCCTGTCCAGAGGTTGGAGCAAAAGAGCAAGAGCCTGGAAAGAATTTTGGCATTTTGAAGCTTTCTCCCCCAACCTTTTGCCTGTTGTTTTTTTGTTAGTTGATATAAAATAAATAACTAAAAATAATGAATAAAATAGTAACTAAGCGTTTGTTGTGAGCTGCTTCATAAATGGTGACAGCATGCAGAGGCTGCCCCCTCTCCCCCCTATTATTTGCTTTGTCCATAGAACCGCTTGCGCATGCAATAAGAACAGATAGGCAGATCTATGGAATTAAGATCACTGGGGTGGAATATAAGACAAGTCTGTATGCAGACGATGTGATATTCTATTTAACCCGCCCAGAACAGTCTATACAACATTTGCTTGCTCATTTGAACAGATTCGGTAGTGTAACAGGTTTTACTGTTAACTATAAGAAATCAGAAATTTTCCCAGTATGTATATCAGATCGCCAAAGAGAGAACTTAAAATCAACGTTTCCTTTTAGTTGGGTGGAAAACACTTGGAGATACCTGGGTATACATTTCCCTGTGGATAACTCCAACCTTTATGCCTGTAATTTTACCCCATTAATAGAACAATTTAAATCAGTGTTGTCTGACTGGGCTCAATTAAATATGTCCCTAACAGAGAAAACATATCTTTTAAAATCGGTATTACTACCCAAATTTTTATTTCTTTTTCAAAACCTTCCTATTTTTATCCCGGCAAAGGATTTTTTGCAATGGAAAAAACTGCTCCTCAAATTTCTATGGTCTGGTAAAAAGGCTAGGATTAATTATGCCACTCTTGTCAAACCATCTAAGTTAGGGGGGTTGGGCCTTCCTGACTTAGAAAAATATTATTTGGCCTCACAATTAAAGACTATATTTTTATGCTTCCCCTAAGTGTGATAAATCATGGATGTCTTTAGAAACATTAGAGATTGAACCTAGTTACTTGTATGAATATATCTGGGACCAGCCTAAGACTAATCACGCGTTGAAAATATTAAACCCATCTTTGAGATTGACCTTACAGTTGTGGCATAGAAATAGACAGTTATTAGACGCTGAACTGCAGGCTGTGGAAGGTCAGTAGTTCAGCGGTTCAAGACCCGGGTGCCGCAAGACGGGGTGAGCTCCTGTCTCTAGTTCCAGCTCCTGCCAACCTAGCAGTTCGAAAGCAAGAAATTGCAAGTAGATAAATAGGGACCACTTCGGTGGGAAGGTAACAGCGTTCCGTGCGCCTTGGTGTTTAGTCATGCCGGCCACATGACCACGGAAACGTCTTTGGACAGCGCTGGCTCTTCGGCTTTGAAACGGAGATGAGCACCGCAACCCTAGAGTCGGATTCGACTGGCTTTCGAGCAAGGGAACCTTTACCTTTTTATTTCCCCTATAGCTGCATTATTTGGCCGACTATGGTTTTCTCCTGGGCTGGACAAAGGTTTTTTGAGCCTGGTTAGGGATAAGGGATTTTATAGAATTTGTGATTTTTATGTCAATGGTAAAATTCTCACTCAACAACAATTGGAAGATAAAAGTGGTGATAGTATCTCATGGATGCAATATTTTCAAGTTCACCATACCTTAAAAGACATTGTCAGTAACTCTAATTTAGATAGGGACTTGCTACCTTTTGAAAGATTTTTGAAGAATAGAGGATATGATCCTAAAGGTTTATTGGCAACAATTTATGCCCAACTACATGATTGTCTCTGGAAGGGCTCTTCATCGACTATGGAATCTTGGGAGAAGGATTGCGCAGTTACCTTTAGGGAGGCGCAATGGCGGACAATTTGGTCTTCCAGTATGTTTAAAACTAGAGATATGATTTTGAAATCACAACACTACAAACTATTCGCAAGGTGGTACCTTACCCCTGACAAGTTGTTCCATTGTAAATTCAAAACTACTCCCTTGTGTTGGAAAGGTTGCGGAAATAAAGGCACATTAGTACATTGCTGGTGGGATTGTCCCCGAATTAAAAAGTTTTGGACTATGGTCATTGCTGAAATATAGAAAATAACTAGTTATGATATTCCAAATACACCTGCATCTCTTTTGTTACATTTTTGGCCAGGTCTGAAGCTGTCTAAACAGAACGGAGATTTAATTTCTACTATGCTAATGGCGGCAAAAAATTTAATTGCTTTAAATTGGAAATTGTTTAAGGTACCAAACCTGTCACAATGGAGATCTAAACTGTGGGATTTGATAGTTTCAGATAAAATTGCTATGCAATTAATAGCTTTTGACAATCCGAAAGGTGTTAATAATGTTTTGGAATAATGGTTTGTGTTTTTTGAATATATTACCACTTGTCCATCCCGATTATACGCACTACCTCAGAAATATAGAGATTTTGTGTTTTATTAATAAGTTTTGTGCTTATGGTTAACTTTTCTCTTCTTGTTTATTAGATGTTGTTGAATGATACTGTATACAACTAATGAGTAATACATGTTGTAAAAATATATATACAAATCAATAAAAATGCTATTTAAAAATAAAATAAAATAAATGGTGACAGCATGCCGGATGAACATGCTACGGGATATGGGAGGGAGTCTCGGGCTTGTTTGTCCTCCATAACATCTCATAGAACCTTTATCATGAATTATGCATATAGGCATAAATCCCTATCTAAATAGGTCCAGTTTATGCAAATCCCTCCCTCATTCATAGAACTAGAACTCCAGTAAGGTTACAAGCTATCTGAGCAGGTAAATATTTGCCAGTTAGATCCCATGATTCCATTTCCTAATTTACCAAGTACTGATTATAGAATGTCAATGAAGTAAAACCAGTGCTCAAAATGTGTAGATGATGGGGGTTTTCGGCGAGCTAATGGCAGCTGTGTTGCCTGGGTTCTCCCAGGGATGCGGCTTGCAAACCAGCCGTTAGAGAGGGGGTGTTTTCGGGACTTTGGCAAACTTTGTAAAAGTAAACATCCTTAAAAATGGCGATGGACAAAGTAGTAAGAGCAGCAAGCGATATCCAAGCATCTTCCAGGAAGTGGAAAAGCGGCTGGTAACCATGTGATCAGAAATAATAATCATAGACTCTTGCAAACTGTGTCTTAAGTCTCTGTCCCCTGTTGGTATAAATGAGTACTATGCAAGAACTGTGCTACACGTCAGCTGTTGCTTTTAAAAAGACTGTGTTAATATTGGAGAAGCATCTAACCAATGATCATAGGGACTTCCAGGATCAAAGAGGAGAGTCAAATGGGCATTTGCAATTCGAAGGGCCTGTATGCAGACCATAAGCGAGGTTTAAAGCGAAGGAGTACCCTCCATGGTTATATCCTGATTAAGTCTGATGGGCAATAAGGTGACGGGACTCTCTTCAAGCTGGGCAGTGAAAAGCAAATTGGAATGACCCCTATGATTGAAGGCAAGAATTTAAGCGGAACAGTTCTGGAAAAAGGAGAAGGGACTTTGTTTTGAGATGGCCAGTTCCTGATATAGCAAGACGGTGCCACAGGGAAGAAGAAAGAGGAAAACAGCAATGGAAGAGAAAATGAGACTGTGCTATATCTACTGAGGAAGACTCACAGTTAATTGGCTTTTAATGGTGGAGGGAAAATAATGGTTAAATGAGATGCCATTGTTCTCTGAAATTTGTGTCTAAGTTAAATAGCAATTCTCCTGGATTACTCTTCATATAGTCAGATTTGTTGGGAAGTTTTCACAAGCTATGATGATGATGGATCACTCTCAATGTTAAAGAAAGCTTTTTACCATTGTTAAGGAAACTTTTTACAAGCTGTATGTGACCTCCAACCCTTGGGTTTTTAGTGGGTTTTCTTTTCTTTCTCCTATAGTGTGTAGTCTTCCTCCTTAATTTCGTTGTAGTTTTTAGTAAATGCAAATTAAAAAATCCCCTACGGGGGGGCTATAAAAATGTGTAGATGATGTATGTGAATGGGTTTAACTGACAACTGTAATAGCGCAGCCTCACAAAGCACGATGCTATGACAACTGTACACAGTGTTATTCCTTTGTGTTTTTTTTCCTCTTGTGTCGAGGACTGACTTTCAATAGATCTCAGTGAGGGAGCTGCTCTGCTATGCACAAAATCCCAACCCAGAATCAGGTCATCTACAAATGATTTAGCACCGGGTTCCCCATGAACATGCGGTGTGCTCCAAATCTTGGGGGCGTTATCCCTTTGTGATGGGCAAGTTCTGGCTCAGTATTTGGAGATGAGTTGCAATTAAACTGCCTGAGTACAGGAATTCCACTTTAGATGCAAGAACTTCTGCAACATTGATGGATTTCCCATTCAGACAAATAAATATAGTGCAACAGTGTAAATATATATTTGCGTATTCAATATGTGCACATGAGGACTCTGGATTGGGTAAATATGTAAAATCAAAGTGTAGCCGCCCCTCCAATGCCTACACAGAAACAAACTCAAGCAAAACAATAAAATCTATGAATATGTGTTTGTGACTTTAGCTATTTATATGTATAGTATAGCGGAGAACTGCAGTGGAGATATGGAGTTCTTATTTGTGCATCATTAAAGGATCACACTTCTAAGAGCGCTTTCAGAGATATATTACACCAAAATTAATAAGATCTATTTTGATACAGTGGTTAAGTTCTAAAGCATGAATTTGAGCAATGCAATTTTCCTGAAATTTCCAAGAGAGATGGAATCAGAAATGAAAATTGGGAATGCACCAGTTTGTGTGTGTATGTGTGGGTGTGTGTCTTCATGCATTTGTGCAGGGGTCATTTCCTGCGGGAGCGCACAGGAGCGAAGCTCCGGCAGTAAAGAGCCCAGGGGGTGGGCACATGCAACAAGCCCCACCCCCTGCTCCCAGCAGCTCTCAGTCAGAGCAAGAAGCAGCCAAGTAAGCTGCGGAGGCTCCCCCCAGTCCCCCGGTCCAAAACAATCCAGTGGAACCTTTAAGACCAAGTCTTATTCAGGTACAAGCTCTCCCTCCTCTGCGAGGACAGATCTGCACGTCCCCCCCAAACAATAGCTAGCAATCCAAAACAGTCCAGTGGAGTCTGAGCGGAGGGTGTTGCCTTCTGACACACTTCCGGTGATGTCAGGGTGTGTGGCATATGCAAATAAGTTATGCTAATGAGCTCCTGCACCTCTTTTTCTATGAAATGACCCCTGCATGTGTGCAACATAACCATTCACATCTTTCAATCCTGACCAAGGATCCCAGCAGATCTGCAGTACATGAATTTCATATGTCACCATCAATCATAATGTGAGCAAAGTGCTACTTGTCCCCAAACTAGGAGAATCAGTGCCAGTTTTCCCCCCTTCATTTTAGGGGAAGTTAAATCAAACTTGTAGCTTGGATCCTATGACTCTCTTCTATTAAGCCTGCCTTTGGTGGAGAAAGAGTTCATCTGATGAGAAAAAGACTTCCTCTATTTTCCATTGGAAGAAGGTTTTCCTTCATTGAAATTCATTTTCTTCAACATTTAGCAGAGGATAGTAATTGGATCCAACTTGTTGGGAGTCCAACCCTATGTTTTCAACCTGTATGCATGTTATATGAATACAATACCTACATATCTGAGTAAAAGAAATATCAAACACATTCACTGATCCATTCGTCTATGTACAAAACAGTACCTCTCTACATACGAACAATATAATCTTTATATACATGGTCTCTTATTGACATGCTTCTCTGCCCTATACAGATAAAAGTGGAAGTTGACAATTATAGGGCCACGGAATGGATACTGAGCCATATATACAGCATGCAACAACATGGCTGAGAAAGAAATGCATTCAAGCCAGTTTTTCAAATACACTCATCTTCTCAAATTCTGCACAGTGCATCATATGTTACCATGCATATCCAGACCAATAGCAAGATCTGAATCCCAAAGCCTCACTGTTCAGTCAGGCATTTCATTTAAGGCATTTGAAAAGATGCCTGCATAGCACATTCTGTCAACCTTTAATGAATCAGAGTCCACTTGTATCCCGGATAGTGTTAGTGGTATTCCCCAGTCTTCCAGGAGATGAAGTGGTACCCAGAGCTGCTGTGTAAGCAGGCTTTGCCCATTCACTTAAATGCCAAGGGAATGCAAATACGGTTGCCCATGTGGAGCCTCCTGGCCACTGAAGTGAATGAAAAAGCCCTTGGTGCACAGGTCCCTCTGTGTAAGCATGGGAAGCTCTTGTATGGCCATAAATGGCTGAATTAGGGCAAAGACTGGAGAGGATGATCCAGCCGAATGAATACTGCATGCACAAAAGAGAGAATGCACAGGCGCTCGTTTGAATCTACAAGTTTTAAGCATTGCTTGAGAGTAAGGACCATGCTGAAGTTAAAAGCTACAAGGAGAAAAAAGCTTTTATCTTTTTTGTGATGGCTGTGCATAGAATTCGGGACTGCAGCAAATGAAATAAATAAACACTTAACAAGGTTCACAGTTTAGTGAGAATCAGATCCTCTCTGAGTCTTGTTGATTTCAAAGAGAGACGTAGGTATGTGTTAAACCTCTCTCACTGAAAATAAGTCATGTTGAATGAATCATGAATGAAAGGAGATGACACAATACATCCCCCCCACACACACAGCATGTTGTGCCCCTGAAGTATTGCTTCTGAAGGTTGGGGGGGGGGGGGTCAGTCTGTCAGGAACCTAATGGGAAGCAGCGTGGTGTCTGCAGCTCAAGGGGAAATCAGCAGGAGAACTGCGTGAGCTCTTCCATGAATGGAGCAGAAGGGGGAGGGGTGAGAAGGGACAATCCTGTTCTTGCTGAAGCCCCCTGTGTCACATCCCACTCTGTTCCAAGGGTACCTCAGCCTCCAGGAGCAGCTTTGGGGAGCACAGCTGACTGCGGGGGGAAAGGGGCGACATCTCTTTCACAAAATCGTTCCATCCATAATTTGTGGGGTCCAACCTGATGGTAGCTGAGGCCAAAAATCTTATTACACTTGCTAAAGAGTTAACTCCCACTGGAATATGATTTCAGAAACATGCTTTAGGTCTGGTTTGGTGCTTAACTTTGGCTGACTCATGCTGGAATTGGAAAAAAACCCCGTACTATGAACATGGGGGGAAACCCACTGTGTTCCTCCATATGTTTCCAGTAAGAAGATTCACTTCACTTTGTTTTCCTCTATTTGGTCATCAGTCATATCTGTAGATTTAGGACACCTTGTAACACTCAGATAGTGCTAATATATCATTTGGGTGTGCAATATGTTTTTCCCATTGTATCCTCCATTATTCCTCTCCCGACTGTATAATAATTTACGCTACTGGTGCCCAGTGACAAATAAATCAGAAATGTCAATTTCTGAAGGCGATCTGCAGTATCACTGCTAAATTTGTTAATACACAGATTTTGTAAATACTGTATTAGGATTATCTACCCACTGAGAACATGACCAGAAAATAGGTACTGTTTTGGTTTTCTGAACAAGTTGGTTGTTTCTGTCTCCTCGGATCTTACAGGCTGTAGTGGATCAATCTCATTTAGGACCACATTTAATTAGAATTTGTGACATCCACTTCCTGATCTGAATCTGAAAAAAAGTAGAAATATGACAGTAAGTATAAAAATATTTTATGATATAAGGACACTGTGGTCCTTTCAACCCAGACCACCACCATGTACAGAGGCCGGTTCAAGCTTCTGAGAAATCTTTGTCCAATTGCACTAACCCTGTGGGACTGAGCAGGCTACAAGGTGTGGCTGATAAGTTTGATGGGTTACATATTATGCTTGCTTAGTAAAACATGAAGTTATTCATAGAAGAAACAGTGTGCAGACTTTCAGGGATGAAATAATTTTACAAAAGAACCTGAGTAAAGAGAAAATGCAACAGTGCCATCTCAGATCTGGATGTACCATCAAACAGGTTCTTAAGAGGGGTTCACTGGGTCAGTGTAATGTGAGAAGACATGTGTCAGGGACTCAAGCGGTCTCTGGGCTCCGTCTCTCTAAGAGGAACCAGGGAGCCATGTTTGGGAATAGGGTCAGGATTAACCCTTTCACTGTACCATTTTCCCAACAGAAATTGCCTCCATCGAATTGCTACTATCAGGGAAAAATCCAGAGTTCATAAAAGACAGGAACACTCCTTTCTCCACATGCCACATTCTCAATCTAAATTGGGTCTCCTGTGGCATTTGTAAGTCTTTAAAAAATCAGGTAAACTGTGGGTTATATATTTATTAGCCATATTTATACTCCCATCTTTTTTATTTAGCCCAAGGCAGCTCACAAACATAACCTCAGTCCAGCAACAGTTACAATACAAAAAATTGCATTATAAAATCCACAGAGATTTCAAAGGGAGCAACACCAGATTGATTGCCTGCTAAGAAGTCATCATATTTTATGAAATTCAGCTTAAAATTTGCTCATCCCACCCCCCCCAAAAAAGAACTATGGATTAGACTTGCAGCAAATATTGTAAGGCTTCTGGCACAGCTGAATAGGTATCTCCCCACTCTATTTTATGTCTAATGTGCCAAACTGAGTAGAAAATACAAGTTCTGACTATCTGTTGCAGTAGGATTTTAAAACAAGAAGGAATCTTCGTATCAACAGCCAAAATACGTGAAGACTCAGAGTGGATATAGCTAGTGTTTCTCTCTCCCACTACTCAATAAAGAAAATAAAAGACATCTTGTTTCAAAGGATAAAATGGATTTTATTCAGCACAAAAATTCGAGGAGATTCCTCACTGGTAGAACATCTGCTTGCCATGCAGAAAGTCCCAGGTTCAATCCCTAGCGTCTCCACTTAAAAGTTAACAGGTAGGAGGTGATGTGAAAAACCTCTGCCTGAAGCCCTGGAGAGCTGCTGCCAGTCTGAGGAGACTATACTGACTTTGATGGACCAAGGGTCTGATTCAGTAGAAGGCACATCTACATGTGTTCATTCATTTAGGACTGTCACAGCTCCAGTGGGGTGTCACCTGATGCTGCCACCACTCTGGTTCCAGGCTCCTCTGAAAAGGCCCAGAGCACCCTCCCAGGCCTTTAGACCTCCCTTTTGGCCGAATAATAGGCGTGAGGACCAGGCAGAGTAAACAATGAAAATAGTTTATTTATAGGAGGTCAAACAAACACCCTACCAATTCTTATTCCGACAAAAGACACAAGTACTTGGCAAAACACACTCACGCGCTTTCTTTGGTAGGGGAAAAAAATCCAGAATAAATCAAAGTATATTGCACCAACCCTCCTGCCTAGGAGGTTTAAACTTCCCACACCTTCGTAGCTACTACTGTGCTACAATACTGGCACAAGTGGTATCAATGCTTTATCGAAACCATCAAAAGCCATGGATGCAGATAGAAGAATCATATTTGTCTCCCTTCTGCCTACAAGAAATTTTTTGGGTGAAACCTAACCTAAGGCCAAGAAATATTAAGCTCAACATGCTCTTAACAACTTCAATCAAAATGTGGGATCTTAAAAAGAAACTACTCCCACCCGGAATTTTTCAATTGTCGACATACTTGCATCAAACATGGTTCCCTCCCGGAATGACTCCCAATGCATTTGTGGATTAGACAGGGACAAACTTTAGCCGACTGTGTGATTTAGTACATCAAGGGAAAATTAAGGACAAACTATACTTCGACCAGTGTATCGGCACACCAACGCACTGGCACCAATATCTCCAGCTGAAAAATTTAATAGAAACCATGGTGGGCCAAGGCATATTCTAGAGAGATCTGACACTTATGGAGAAGATTATAAAGATATGCCCAGCCTCATCAAAAGGGATATTGTCTAAAATATATAAGGTGATAGTGACAACAGAAAACTGAACAAAGTCAAGTTATCAACTTCACTGGGAAGAGGACTTAAACCAACAATGGGAAGACAAAGTTTGGGACTTGATCTGGGCCTTCCCAATGAACAAATCTACGATATTTAACCTTCGACTACAGAATTTCAAATTGCTCACAAGATGGTACATGACCCCAAAACAGCTAAACAAAATTAACAAAAACAATGATACCACAGAAATGCGGGCAATTCTGGAACGAGGTAACTCTGCGCATAAATGAAATGACCAACCAAAGACTCTCCTTTACGCTGGAAATGATGCTATTGAATAAATGGGACGACTCCACGAAAGAAGGCCGGAGAAACCTTGCATCGTTATTACTTGCAACGGCTAAATTAACAATAGCCACCCTATGGAAATCTCCCAACCCCCCCACGCTGTCTTTGTGGCATGATAAGCTTTGGGAATAGGGTTGCCAAATGGCACTTACCTTGCCGGCGAGGGACTCCCGTTCGGATTCCGGTGCGCGCACGCCGCATGCACGTCACAGGGAAGTGACGTCATGACGCCGGGCACGCTGGGGGCGGGGCTATGACCATACAAGGGAAAACCATAGAGTTTCCCCTTGTATGGCCATGGCCCCGCCCCCAGTGTGCCTGGCGTCATAACGTCACTTCCCTGTGACGTGCACGCTGGGGCGGGGTTCCTCCCGGGGCCCGATTCCCCGGTGTCGGGGAACGGGCCTTTGAGGCGGGGGGTTTTCTGCCCCCTGAGGGGACTTGGCAGCCCTATTTGGGAACAGTTTGTCATGGCTAAAATTACTGACCTAAATCGAGAGGCCCAGACACCATACACCACAACACATAAGAAATTTAGAAGGCTCTGGTCACTGGTGGTGAATTATATGACGAAACACGAAATACTCCCCACAAACCTCAATTATCATAGGTGGTTGTTCTTATAACACACTATATATTTTCATTATTTGAACAGATGAATAAGTTTACATCTACTGTTCGGTTTCTAACACTTAATGGTGGGGCAAAAGTTCAGAGTAGCCATAAGATAAAATACTGAGTAAAGTATAGTAAACAAGATAACCCCCCCCCCAAGGTGCAGAATAAGAACAGTAAGTGGATGAAAAGAAATCAAATGCCCTAACACGTCTAAATATATACTGTCCCTATCTGCAGTGGCCTTAGACTACTCACCCTTCCCTCAGTCTGAGGGTCTCTTCCCTGCAGCAGCCTTCCTTCTGGCTCTGTCCTCTGGGAAGAAGAACAGCTTTCCTTGTTGTACCAGTTCTCTTATTCCTCAGCCCTCTTCTTCCCTATTGGTCCAAATCAGTGCCAAAACTTCCCAAGGCCTTCTGGGGTTTGTGGGCCCAGCCTCCCCTACTGCTAGCCAGGCTGCATGGGCCTAGTAGGTCTCTGGTGGCACAGCCCAGATCATGACAATGACATTTTTATGCTGCCTCTGCAGAGTCCTGCTCAAGATGGTTTTCAAATAAAAGCACCATAGAATTGTAATAAGTTAACCATATCAAACCCAACAAGCCATTAAAAATAAGGGACATAAAAATGCATAAATACAACCATAAAACAGACCTCAGATCAGAAGTAGACAGTAAACAGCTCACAAGATTAAAACTCCCAGTTCAAAGCTTGGGTACAAAGTAGGCTTGCCAAGTCCCCCTGGGGGGCAGGTAAACCCCCGCCCCAGAGGCCCGTTCCCCGCTGCCGGCGGATTGGGCCCCAGGGGGAACTGTTACCATGTGTGCTTGTAACTGCATTGTCTGTACTGTGCTGATGCTATGTCTGTTAATAGTCTGTACATCTGTGCCTATGGGATAAGGGGATTGCTGTGTGTTTGTATGGCTTGCTTGGCATCTCATGCTTGCGTTTGGGTGAGCAAGGCTTGTGCTACAGAACACGTGCTTCCCTGCACATTCCTAGCGTGCCTCTGGACAAAGAAGACAAACGCCATTATTGCTCAGTTTGGGAACTTGGAAGAACAACAGGTTTCCCCACTATTGCTGATCTGTGGGAAACCACGTAACCCATCTTCCTATCTGGTTTGGCATCACAAAGAACACATCCTTTATTGCCTCCTGGACCAGGCACATCTCTGCAAGTCAAAAGTTGCCAAGACTTTCGATACCTGGCCACATGGCTCCCTTTGAAGTTAGGGCAGATCATTTGAATATTGCCCCCTTCCCCTCAACTAGGACGTCACAACCCTTCTAACCTATAGCATAGTAAAGGGGACGGTTTTCTAGGGGTTTATTGGCCTTAAGCCAAGCCCCAAAACAAGCTTTTAAAACACAGCCTTTGTTTCTCTGGTTAACCCATCCCTTCCCCACCTTGCAACTTGTACTGCAGGTGATTCTTACTGCGTTCTCTGAAGTCGCGACCAGGGAACCCGCACGTGGCTGGCTGGACTAGTCCGTGTGTCTTAGAATTTCACCAGTTGTTACTTAAGTTCCCCCATTTCTTCTACGAGGAGATTTCTTCTCAGCTTGGACCTCAGATAAGTATAAGCGATATCCTGTTGTGTTATCCCCTTGTCTGTTGAATTTATTATTTTCCATGCTGATTGCTTTCTATATACTATTGTAACTAAGGAACTTGTGTGAATCTGCGTGTTCATCTGTTTTTCGTATGCTTGAGAACTGCTTAGTAAAAGGTAACATTTATTCATTAAACCTAGCGTGTTGTCTCACTTCCTGGGAAATAGGAGCGTTCGTTGTCCGATCCGCCATCTGTATACACGGGAAAATTACTCACGCCGCACCCACTGTCATACATAAGGCAGAGTCGGGCATTCGGAACCGTCCTTAGAGGAGGTCCGGTATCAGAACCCCACCCCCAAAGCACGGGACGTGCCCGGCGTCAGCACATCACCCGGAAGTGACGCAGCCACGCCAGGCTCACCATTATGTTTTTCCCTCGGATGACCACAGCCCTGCCCCTGGCGCGCCCAGCGCGCCCGCGTCACTTCCGGGTGACGTGCTTGTGGTGCGTGGACGGGCAAGCCGGGAGTCCCCCGCTGCGGCTTAAGGTAGGACTTGGCAACCCTAGTACAAAGAAACATTTGGACCTGGTGCCTAAAAGACATTACGGTACATACCAGGTGAACCTCAATGGGGAGGTGCCATCACTGAAAATGCCCTGTTTCTAGTCTTAACAAGCATTCCGTTTCACCAGGGAAACCTCGGAATCACAGTTCTTTGTAGGATTTATTTATTTACTTATTTTTCAAATTTATATTCCGCCTTCCCTGCGAATAGGCTCAAAGCTCTGTAATAGACAATCCTCACCAATTCTTAGGATTCTTTGAGAAGCTTTGATAATAAAACAGGCATAAAAATAATAAATGAATAGTGTACCTTGAATTAACTAGTGTACCTGCATAGCTAGTCCAGCAAACCCCCACTGCATGCTACTACAGAGTCCCCTTTGTCTGTAATGGTGAAGCAACTGCCTTCTTCCATGCTGTCCTTAGGGTAAAACAGCACAGCACACATGGAAAAGCATAAGGAAATGTGAGACACACCCCTTATGCTATATAGTACCCTTCCTGGGCAGAAAAGATCTTGCCACTGTGGTGCATGCCATGGTAACATCTAGATTAGATTGCTGCAATGTGTTCTAAATGGGACTATCCTTGAAGACTGTTCAGAAGCTGCAGTTTGTACAGAGTGCTGCAACCAGAGTGTTGAATGGAGCTGGTCATAGGGACTGTCTCATTCGAGTCTTGTTCCATCTACACTGGCTTGCAATTTGCTTCCGGGCTCAATTCAAGGTACTGGTATTGATCTTTAAAGCCATAAACATCCTAGGACCAACATACTGCAAGGACCACCTTCTCCCTTTGAACCTACCCATTCACTCTGGTAATTCTTGGAAGCCCTGTTTTGGTTGCCCCCTTCCATCTGAGGCTAGATGGGTGGCAACCCAAGAAAGGGCTTTCTAAGTTACAGCATGAAAACTTTGGAACTCCCTCCCCAGGGAGATTTGTCTGTCTCCCTCTATTGGTATCTTCCACCAGCTGGTGAAGACTTTTTTGCTTTGTTTGGCATACCCTCAATAACCATTATGTACCCTCCTACCTGATTCTAGCTTTGTTTGGTTGTGTTTTATTGAATTGCTTTATAATTTGAAACGTTTCTAATTGTTCAAATTATTTTTATGTGCACCACTCTGGGACCCTAATTAGGTGGAAAGGTGGCATAAAAATGTCTTTAAAAATAAATAATACTCAAAAAGAAACAAAAAATAAGCAGATTAATTTTCTGCTCTTAACACGACTATATCATGACATAGCATTGTGACTCTGCAAATCATCTACTACAGGTATGCGAAGGAGTTCGCCAGGGATGAGAAGATTTTCCCGATTCCCTTTCTTTGGTGTTCTGGTAAGTTGCCATGCTCTACATTCTGTTTTATTTTAAATTCTAATGAGAATTTCTAAATTAATTTCGGAACCGGATAATGCACCCTGCAGCTTGCAAGTCATTTTCATCTCCCCACCACCAGCTCACCAAATTACATTGGTAAAACACTGCAGTATAGTAACCTTGAAGTGACAGTGTGTATGTTTGCATTAAGATTCTTTATGCATGGTGGTTTAATAATGTGCACATATGCAAAAACCAGACAAAAGAATCTTAATTCAACCATATGAGCAATCCCATCAAAATGACCCTTTTGTTTTTGTAGCGCACACAAGCACACCGCTAAAAATGAAGGGAAAGTTGCATATGAACTGAAAGAACTCAAAATTGTGGCAAACTGCTCCTCTAAAGTACAACATTTGGAAATATTGATTGGAAGCATGGTGTATTCTTAATGGATCAGTTCCACTTCAGAAACAAGAGCAGGTAATTTGGAACTCCGCAAACAAGGGGAAAATCTGGATGATAATTTCAGAAGTTCTCCAGGATAATACTCCAAAGCTGAACAGCCCTGAGTGTAGAGCTAGATTCCAGTAGCACCTTTGATACCAACCAGACTTTCAGGGGCCAAGTTCAGACTGGCAGTTTGCCCCGATATAGGCACGAGCCAGAAAAGTTTCACAAACGGATTAAGGGGGCTGTTCACACAGGCACATCTGTCAGGCGTTCCCCAGCCGTACTCAACCCATCTTGTAACGCTTCCCTCCTGAGTTGAAAAGATACCAGGTGAAAGTGGTATCAAACCCAGGAAAGTGCGATTATCCTGTGTCCATCCCGCTTCCTGGAAGTGTGAACACAAAAAGCTGTGATCTGGTATGCATGAGCGCATAAGTGCACATAACCGGATTACCAGAAAAAGCCACTTACAGCTGTGCCTCCGGGCCATCAGTGTGAACGCTCCCTTGCGCCTCCTCCCCGGTATGCTCCCTCATCAGTCAGTGCAGTGTGACTGGGAAAACCCAGAACAGTCTGTTCTGGGTATTTTTCCCCACGACTCCCTCCCGCTTCAAACTGCCAGTCTGAACTCAGCCAGGGTGTGAGCGTTCAAGAATCAAAGCTCCCTTCAACAGATACTGATAAGCTTTGACTCTTGAAAACTTATACCCAGAAAATCTTGTTGGTCTCTAAGGTGCTACCTGAACTTGAATTGAGCTCTTCTACTGCAAATCAGCACAGCTACCTGTTGAAACAAGCCTGGGTGTAAGGATTAAATAAATAGATCAGGTCAAACCCTGCATGATTAAATGGATGCAAAATTTTCAGTGAGCTAATGCAATTTCAATGCTGGGAAAACCTATGGACTAAAGGTATTAGATTTACTGCTAGCCAAGCATTAAGAGAAAACTGGTACAAGATGCTTTACCAATGGTACGTCACCCCAAAAGATATTAAAAGACGGATAAGAATTACAAAGGAGCTTGCTGGAAATGTAAAGAAGTAGATGGCATTTTTAATCATATGTGGTGGACTTGCATCAAGACGAAAATATACTGGAAAAATTTACATGAAGAAATTCAAACAATTTTAAAAACCAAATTTCCAATGAAACCAGAGACTATGTTACTGGGAACCCTACAAGATAATATAGGTAGAACCTCATAAGATCTACTTAGATATGACAGCTGCCAGAGTAATATTTGCAATGAAATGGAAGACAGAAGACTGTCCTACAGCAGAGATCTGGAAAGAGAAACTATCTGAATATGCAACATTGGCAAAACTAACCAATTATATAAATAAAAGACCACTGAAAGAATTTCAGCAGAAATGGCAAGCTTACTAATGGGAATCGCTATTTTTTTTTGTGTTTTGGAATTATCTGAATATCATATTAAAGGTGAAGATATTTATTATCGTTTTAATATTTTATTTGTATTCCATATCGTTTTAATATTTTAATTTGTATTCCACTAGTATTTAAATATTTAGTAAGAATAAAATTTAGATTTAAACAATTAAGACAATATTCGGGTTTTAACAATGATTTAATTTTAGCTTAGAAGTTCAACTGTTAGAGATGTAATCTCTTTTTTGTTAACAGATTATCGCTAACATTAGGAAAGTTCTTGTTTGTTCTTTTAAAGAGAGAATCTATCCTAAAATACTGTAATATTGATGTTTTATTGTCTGCTTCTATATTTGAAATATGTAATACATCTGATAATACATCTGATTTTACTTGTTGTCTGTAACAACTTATAATATTTGATAAACTTGCTTAATCTACATTTTCCCCTACCCCCTCTCCCCTTTTGTATCCCACTGTTTTTAGAAAATAAAAAAATAGATCAGTTGATTATAATGAGATATAACTTCACAGCTGTACTGGTCATATTTCACATTATACTTGAGCATTCTGACCCTAGCAGAGGCTTTCAGAGACTGACGGTTCCAATGCATACACAGAACTCATATACAAGCTTTCCTATTCATTTCAGTGCTAGAGAAAGTTGCCTGAATGCATCTTCTCTGTACAGACAAAATTATCCCAGTCACTGAAATTAATGGGGAAACCCAGGGCTTTTTTTTAAAAAAGCCCAGCAGGAACTCATAGGCCATACCCAACAGCAGAAACTCATTAGCATATTAGGCCACACCCCTGATAGTACAGCTCATTAGCATATTAGGCCACACCCATGTTACCAGACGTGTGGTCATCCAGCCACACCCACCTTTTGCTTGTTATTGTTATCTTGTTTGTTGTCAAAACCCAGGGCTTTTTTGTAGCAGGAACTCCTTTGCATGTTAGGCCACACCCCCCTAATGTAGCCAATTCTAATGAGTTTCTGCTGTTGGGTGTGGCCTGTTATGCTAATGAGCTCCTGCTGGGCGTGGCCAACTCAGGAGCCAGCCGGAACTCCGTTCCTGTGCGTTCCTGCCTGAAAACCCATCCTCATAGAGGAGTGGACTGAAACCCTGAGTGTTGATCAAGACATACCCTTCAGTTGGATTAGAGAAACCTTGCAGTGACTCATTTTTGGTTGTAAATAGTTTTTTTAATACTTTAAATTGCTCAGCCAGTCTACAGACCAATAAATGGGACCAATGAATTGGAAAATTCAAATCAAGAGATTTGTATAGAAAATAAATGCTGGTGTTGAAATACAAATCCCTGAAGGGGGGGGGGAGTAATGTGTTCAAGATGCTTTATTACATAAATCCAAGTGAAGCTTTAAAAACAGGTCCATAGTACTCATTATGAGAGAGAGAGAGAGAGAGAGAGAGAGAGAAGTAGGGAGACAGAGAGAAGCTGATTGATTTGATGGCAGTTTGTTAAAACTCAGCAACTTGATATCAAAATCACATTTCCCATGATCTTGCCTTTAGGAGAAGGGTATGGGTATAATGGTGAATGGATAAATCTATTCCCATTTGATATCCAGCAGATGGTCCATCTGTCCTCGTAGTCAATTCTCAACTGGGCTTTAGACGCATAAGCCGCCATATGGTTTAAGAAAAACAGACACCGTGAGGATTAGAAATGGGATATTTTCATAAAACTATTTTGGAAGGGGGGAACAGAAATAGAATAAAACTCTTTGCTAAAAGTAGAATAATTTACAGTTTCTAGTAATTTTCTTAAGTAGCTGACATCATGGTGTATTTGCAAGGTATTCTTAAAATTCAAGCATTCTTATTCATAAGGAACAACACTTTCTTCCATCAATCACCACATTTACTGTCAATGGAATTGTTCTAAATAGCAGTACTATGCAACAATTTCAAACTTTATCTATGAGAAAGACAGGGGAAGCAAGTCAGTCAATGGTTTATTGGTGAAATGAAAACTGAAAAGTTCACCTGACTCTTACAAATGAGAGGAACAAGAAAGCACTGTATTTCCCAATGGGAGGAAAATATGTTGAAAGAAACTGAGATAAAAATAGAACAGATTATTAAAAAATATTAAGTAATCAGGCCATCATAATAACAATCTATCCAGTATGAGCCAAGTGGTCCAGGACCCTGGAGTAATATCCCAGTTCTGGGAGCAACGTATTACCATAATACAAGCTGTACTTAACAATATCAGTGAAATACCACTGCTGGGATATTTACAAACCAAACCTTTGTATAAATAATTATATTTCCTGCTTCATTTGCTGACTTTTAGAGATACCTGCATATAGGGTCTTTAATCACCTTTTGTAGGGAGCACATCAACTCAGTCTTTTACTAAAGTAATATAGATGCTAAAATTGTGATCTCAGGAAAAAAATGATTCAAAAATTCCTTTTTTCTATAACAATTGACTCTTTTTACTGCAACTGAGGCTGACTTCCAGCACCATATCTCCTTCTTTCATCCGCAAGACATCTTTTTAATAAAAATGCTAATACTGAAGCACAGCCAAAGACCATCAGCTATGTAGTCAGTACTGATCAATTCCACCATTATTCATAGCCCATAAACATCTTGCTGGAGGAAGATTTGCTGAGAGAATACATTAGGTAGATCTCTCAGTGAAACGCAGCTCACACTAGAAGTTGTCCTTGCAAAAAGGTGGCACACTGATCACCAATGTTATTAGCTATTATTTATACAAACCTAAAAACCATGGAAACAAGGGCAACCAGTCAGCAATAGAAGGGCTGTCTGTAGTAGACAAAGATGAATGCAGGCATGTCTATAAAAAATTTCTAGTTGCTGTAGTTATGAGGTTCTTGTAGGTTACTGGTATTATAGGACTTCCTTTAGTCAGGGAGAAGGGGAAATTTTGGTACTCTCCCTACAGGAACAACTCCTGGTGTGGGCAGCAAGCTCAGCATTTAGGTCTCACCCAGTCTCAATTAAACCTCACCTGGCTGACATACTGCACATTTCCTGGTTGAATGTATGGAACTGATCCTCAGGATTGTGGTGAGATTAGATGTTCCTCCCACTGATGTGACTAGGCATCTGTCTAGTTCTATTGCCATGCTCAGTATCAGCAGTGTGGACACCCTGTTGCTGAATGGCCAGGTATATATCAGCACCCCTCCCCAGATGCTAAGGCAAATTAAGCTTCATGCCATTGATAACTGTTTGTATCCAAGAACTGGACTCTACTCCACATTTCTGACTCTTCTGAGACCTTGATACCTTGGATACCATCAGCTCCTGGGGACCCCCATTTTGGTATGACTTGTTTCCCCTTGTGTGCTGAAACATGCCTGCCATTCAGAGACAGGAAGAGGCAAACAGAGCAGGACTGCCACAGAAAATTGGACACTTATCTGACTTTCATATGAAAGTAAGCAGTTCTTTACATTATTCTGGTCCCAGTACACTCAGGGCTTGAAAGGTAATGGCCATCACTTTGAACTATGCAAAGGATGCCAAGGGAGCTCTTATATACCTAACCTCCCTGTTGCAAGAACGAAACCTGAGGGCTAAGGACCTGATAAGAAGCTGCTTAATACCAACCAAGACTGATCATTGGTTCCTCTAGCTAAGTATTGTCTACTCTGACTGACAGCTGCTCTATGGCAAAGACAGAAGACCGTTCCCAATATTTGGGTCCTAACAACTTTTAAATGGGAAATAAACCTGGGACCTTCTCCATCACTGAGCCATTGCCCCTCCTTGCTAGATGTGCAGAATGTTCCAAAGGAAGCTTTACCAGTGTGGAAGTGCGATTGAACTGGGGAGATCTAAAAGGAATCTTCACTGTATCATACAGGTCTGTTATGTTCTAGGGTAGTGAATGGTTAGTTAAAACAAGAGACTTCTAGCAATCTGGGATCCCACAGACGTATCATTGAAATAGACGGTTACATTTGAAGGCTAGGTGTAAGTGGCTACATGGATCCTAGATTCTAAAAAGTAGCTGAGAACCCATCAGGATCTGCTTTTATTTATGATATGCTGTTAAGAAGATTGTTAAAATGTGTGACAAAGAGAAGATCTCATTTGGGGTTGTCATTCACTCATCTTTATGGGCTTGTGCAGGAAATGAAGCTATGGATAATACACTAGTAATACGTTGTAACTCCTCTGAGATCTCTAAATGAGCAATACACCAGTAAAAAATGGAGATGGAAAATGACACAAGAGGTTGCATCATTATTAGGGCTTAAGAAAATCAGATTGGGACAAGCAGTAAAAGTGTGGCTTGTAAAAGAGAGCCACTCATGCCCAGAAGATTGTACATCAGGACGTTTTACAAACTAGTGAGCCAACAACATCCATTTCGCTTTGGCAGTGCAATCATAAGTAGAGTTACACCCCCTTACCTCACTGGAAAAAAAAGGGTTTGTAACCGTGGAACTCTGTTTAGGATTGCACTGTGATAAGCCTAATAGTGAATATTCTTGAGAGAGATGCATGGACACCAGTGGGAAATGAATTATGTGCCTCTCAAACCAATTCCCCAAGTGAGTTTGAATTGTATCTCTAATATCCATCCTTAATCCATTCTAGTCTGACTTTAACATGCTTAAACTGATATCCCAAAAGTCAAATACATAGATACTAGGTTCTAAAATTTGGTATAATGGATGAAACAGTTCTATAAAAGCCAAATAGTAGGGTTTCTTTTTTTACTAAACATAATAAAAGATGCCCTTCATATGCATTTTGCTATATCGTTTGTCTTGAGCTATTTTTATGTTGTAAATTGGGATAGTCGTTTATTTTGTGGTTCATAATTTGAAATGAAGGTACTGAACGTAGTCATTTTGGTGGGGTATACTTAGAAGACAATGCATAAATAGCTTGGAGTTTACAGATTCATAAATGGAGCAAAGACAAGCAAGGGATTTTTGTTGTTGCTGTTTACATTCACCTTCCCACTGCAACTTCTGGTAGATCTTGAAACGTCACTCCTGGAGGTTGGGGACCCTCAGGAATGGCATGGGACATGAGGTAGGGAACAGCTAGAAGGGAACAGTGGAAGAAATTATTTATTTTATTTATGTTCGTTATTTATAGTCTGCCTTTCTCACTTGGACTCAATGCCGAGCGACTCAATACAATGGATGGATGGGACATTCAATAAAGACTGCAGTAGGACTAGGGTTGCAGAACCAAGCAGAAGTCTAAATACAGAACTGAAGCAAAGCATACATACAGGGCCGGCTCCAGGCTTTTTTGTACCCTAGGCGAGGCTACTTTCTGGTGCCCCTCCCCCGTGCCCACCAATTACAGGGTTGCCAACCTCCAGGCAGGGCTGCGGCAACTGGCCTGCCCGTGGGAAGGAGGCCATGGGGGGGGTAGTCAGGCAGTGGGAAGCCGGAGGGTCGGGGGCGCCTAGTGAGCGAGCCGACCCTGCAACTCGCTTCATGAATATTATTAGTCGATGGGAAACAATTTCAAATGGCCACAGGAGGCGGCACGGGAAGGGCGCGTGGCCAGGGATGGCAGTGGGGGCACCCCCTCCCGCGCCCAGAAAAAGCGCGCCTTTTTGTGCCGCCTCCCCCCCCACCCTCAGAGCTCTAGTTCTCCTCTGCCTTTTTGTGTGGGGATTTAATCCCCAATTGGGATTAAGAAGGTTGGGGGGGGGGAGCCACCTGTTCGTTCCTGACGGGGCGAGGAGAGGGGAGTTCGGGGAGCCTGTGCCGGCGACAGCCTCATTGAGGTTCTGACTGGTGGGAGAAAAAACCGGGGCAACATTTCTCCCTCAGCCCCAGGACCCGTCCTCCCTCCCGTTTCTCCTCAGCCAGTTTTGCCACCCCAGAGGAGCTTCCCGGACTTCGTTCCCGGCTTGCCCGCACTCCCTTCCCCTCCCTCCAATCCTTGAAAGACTGGACTTGAAAGCAATGCTGCCCTGCACCTTTTTGTGCCCACCCCCCAATAAGGTTGCTACTTAAAAGAAAAAAGAAAAGGATGTGGTGGGCAGGCCGCGGCAGGAAGGAGGCCGGCGCGCGCACGGGGGGTGAGTCAGCCAGGCAGCGAGAGCTGGAGGGTTGGGGCGCCTCAGCGCTCGACGGGGGGGAGGAGGGTTGCCAGCTGGGGCGCTTGACTTGGCTTCGCCGGTGGCGGGGAGCAGTGGCGCTGCAGCTCAGGCTGGCAGAGGAGACGCACACACAGCAGCGTGCGATGGAGGGAGGGAGGGTGCTTGGGTTCGCCGGGCAGCGGGGAGCAGAGGCACCACAGCTTGGGCTGGCAGAGGAGGCGTGTGCGCACAGCAGCGAGATGGAGGGAGGGTGCTTGGGTTCGCCGGGCAGCGGGGAGCAGAGGCACCGCAGCTTGGGCTGGCAGAGGAGGCGTGTGCGCACAGCAGCGAGGGAGGGAGGGCGTGCAGGCGTGCTTGGAGTCGGGGGGACCTCTGCGCCCTTGGGGGCGGTCTCTCCGAGTGCAGGCGAGAGGTTGGCTCTGAGGCCCCGCCCCTGACTGCTGGAGGGAGGGAAGGGAGGCAGGAAGGCGGGCGGGCGCGGGAGGCGGAGCGGAGGCCTCGGAAGGTGGTGGACCTTGTCGACACCGGCTGGCTGGCCCAAGGGGGCGCAGCTGTGCTTGGCTCCTGCGGCCACCCCTGCCTCTCCTCCCGCGCCCTAAGGGCCAACCCGCGCTCTAGGCAAACGCCTAGTTCGCCTAGCGGGTGAGCCAGCCCTGCATACATATTACGACGACACATTAAATGATGCAAAATTCCGTAGCAGAAGCCTAGTTTCAGCAAGCTATACACAGTAGTACAGACCACAGTCCTGACTCCCTAATGATTTTTCTAAGTAACTTTGTGAATCATGTAGGACAGTGCCACTCTGTTGCCTGTGTAGAAAAGCCCACTTGAATAATTTAGTCTTGCATAGTTTGTGGAAAGCCAGGAGAGTGGGGGCCTTCCTGAACTACACGGTGAGGGGCACAATGGAGAACATATATGGGAAGTAGCTGATTTTGCCCATTTGCAGAGTGGCACCTGCAGAAGGCCCTGCTCCAATGAACAAAGCTGTCATGGTGGATCATAGGGGGAGAGGCGGCTTTGTAATTTTGAGGGTCCATGGCCATGAAGGGCTTTGTATGTGATAGCTAATACCTGTAATTGAGCCCAGTAACTTATGGGCAGTCAATGAAGTGCCTGCAGGATGGGAGTAATATACGTGCTCCATCTTCCCCCCCTAATTTTTTAAAATTAATTTAAAAAAATTATTTTGTATACATGCTCCATCTTGCTCTTGATAATAGCTGAGCTGTGGCATTCTGCACCAACTGGAGTTTCCAAACTGATTTTGAGGGGAGACCAATGTATAGTGCATTGCAGTAGTCTAGTCTCGGTGTTACTGCGGCATGGACCCAGGTGGCCAGATTAGCCATGTCAAGGTAAGGGGCCATCTTTTGTGTTAGGCTGAGTTGGAAGAATGCCTTTGGATTAACTTGTTTCTCTAGTAATAAAGTTTGGTCCAGTATGACCCCAAGGCTCTTAACTGAGTCAGCAAGCGTCAACTGAAACCCATCAAAGGTGAGAAGAACAATGTCCTTTAAGATCTCTGCTTTCCCAACCTCATTAGCTCTCCCTTTTTAGGGTTTAGTTTAGTTTCAATTTGTTTACTCTTAGCCAATTTACTACAGCGGCCAGGCAATTATTCAGGACCTCTACCGCATCAACAGGGGATTTGGATAAGGACATATAGAGCTGACTATCATCGGCATATTGATGACATCCAACCCAAAGCTATGACTGATTTGTCCTAAGGGCTTTACATGGAGATTTAATAGCATGGGAGATAGGAATACACCCTGTGGAACGCCACAGGATAGGTCCCACACTGATGACAACTGGTCACCCACAGCAATCCTTTAGTATGATCTGCAAGGAATGATTTGAACCAGTTTAGCACTCATCCCAATACCTACTTCTGCCTCCAAGCGCCTCAACAAGATGGTATGCTCTACTATATCAAAGGCTGCAGATAAGTCCAAAAAGAGCAACAACACTCAGACAAAGGTCATCAACTAAAGCTAGCAGAGCTGTCTCTGTCCCAGAGCCCAGCCTGAAACCAGAATTTCCCCCCTAAATTTAAGCAATTTTAAATGCCTGCTTTTCTTGGTAATTGAGCTTTTAGGGTCCTTTAGAGTCTTTAACATCAGCACAACCTCTTATCTCTATGGAGCATCTATTGTTAATGTTGTTCTGAGGACGTATGCTTTTACCAACGTTGAAAGAAACTGAAGGGTTCACTATGAGTATATGTTTGGGAAAAATTGCTTCAAAGATTGTTCTAAATGTTCTTGTCTACATTTAACCAAGAGATGTGCAGAATGTTCAAGGTTCAGGATCCATTCTATAGAAATACAGAAACTCTGAAAGATATTTCATAAAGTATTTCATACATATGCATGATACATATATTATAAACGCATATATGCAAACAATATAGTTGGGGTGGTGGTGTAGTGTATCTGGTAGTTAAAGTAATATTTTAGGTATTGACTCAAATGGGCCAGTCATAAGTTTCACAACGAAAAGTTTAACATCACAATATTATCATATGTATTCCTGCTCTGCACTACTGTATGAAGCAGTGCCCCATACAGCAACTCATCCATTTGGCATAAATTTAGATCCAATCCCAGAACAGGCACTGTAGCAGTTATGCCAAAGTACCAGCTAGGGCCCTTGTACTATTGTACTTGGATGGGGAGGCAATAGATGGCCCAAGACTGCTAAGATGAAAGGCACTTCCATAAAATCACATGGCAATATTTTCCAAGAGTTAATGTTTGGAAGTGGTGATTCTATAGCAGCTAGCTAGCTGTACCCTGCTTACTGGAAACAGGGATACTTCGTATGCAGCCGGCCAAGTCATTGTGTGTTAGAGTACAGTTTCATTGCTTAAACGGATTGTCAAGACTAGTTGGTATAAAAGGATAAACATGCTGTTAGAATAACACAGGCTTATCCAGTGGAATGAGGCAATTCAATCCTAAAGTTACATCCCAAGATGGGAGAGATAGGTTCAGAGTGACAGATTGAGATGGAAAAAGAAGCTGAATCCCAGCCCCAATTTTCATTATTGGGCTAAACTGTTAAAAGCATCTCCATGGATTACTTAATGTCTTTTTACTCTGGCAGGCTAAACTCCTTTTATCCAGACTTTTACAGTGATTGGTCAAGAGCACACTTGGAGGGAGCCTACACCCTGAATTCTAATTGGTTTAGGAGGAAACTCACCTGCTACAGGCAAATATATAAATATATTACCTCTGTGTTAAGACTAGAGTCCAGACTCTGATATCAAAGGCAGGCGCTCACAGGTTGAGCCAAGATGCTCAGTCCTAGCCCCATTCCTAGAAATAAGGATGTAGAGGATCTTTGTAAACATAGGATTAGCTAGCAATTTACCTTTTTAGATTCTTTTCTAAGTGTTCTTCCTTATCTCTTCTTGTCTATCGGTTGGTCTCAAGAATCTGTGCTTTTTTAGGATTTATATTTGTTATTGAAGTATTATTTAATCCAGGATCTCAAGGGGTGTGGTTTACTAAAGACTGCTCAGAAAGAATCTCCATCACATTTCACCACAGGCTGCTTTCTTGTCTAGGAAAAGGGAGCCAGTGCTGACGGACAACACAGGGCAGTGCTGACAGGCAGATACAGACATAAGGGAAAAGGGAGGGCCTGTCTTCATTTCTCTCTCACGCAATACGGAGAAGGGAGGGGATTTTCTGACATGCAAAAGGGGCCAGGTTCAAAAGAATTCATTTTGCTAATGAAATATCCTATAGACGAAAAATCCCAAAAGGAGGGGGGAGGATAAGTTTTAAAAACACCAGACCCCCTTGGTTCTCAGCCAACTTGGAGCGCAAGAAGGAACCAGCAGTCAGAGGACTTTAAGGGCTAAGACATTTTTTGGACAGGTGGTACAACAGGAAGTTCCCAAAGTAATTATTTCAGGGAAGTTCCATTGGTAGCCTTTCAGATCCTAACTCTGGCTTAAGGACTATGACTTAACATGTGCATAGATCCAGATCTGAAGAAGTGAGCAGTGACTCACATAAGTTCATACCCTGCCACATATTTTGTTAGTCTTTAAGATGCTACTGGACTCTTGCTCTTTTCTACTTTTAACATGTGAATGTGAAGGTTCTGAATATTTTATAGCATGGAAACTCACATTTGGAATTTTGAAGCAGGAGTAATCTTCATTAGCCAATGGGAACAGTATACGAGAGTCAGGAAAGCAGCTCACATTTGGAATTTTGAAGCAGGAGTAGCAATGAGGAGTTATCGTCATTAGCCAATGGGAACAGTAAACGAGAATCAGGAAAGCGGTCTTAAAATGTATCTGCTGCTTGTGAGCTGTGCTTATCCTGCATGTGAAATCACTAAAATGGATCTTTAAAGTTAACCGAGAAACAGCATAATCCCAAATCAAGCCTTTAGTTGTCAATATATATTCTCTTTGTAACAGTCACTACTGTGGAAAAAATTCTGAGTTAAAACCATGGAATTGGAAGAGCTGACATGAAACATTTTAAATCAGGAAAGTTAAGGATGTCTCTTAAGGCTGTTCAGGTCAAGGGGGAGAAAAGTATTACAGCAGGAAATGCAGACTGACAGCCACCCTTGCCACAATTCACAGTTTGAATGGAGGGAAAAATAGCCCAGTGGCATGAATTAAGGGCAAGATGTCAACCTAGGTTTTCTATGGCAGTACAGATTTCTTTTTCTCCTCTTGGTTCAATAAATATGTTTCATTTTACTGAGATCCTGATCTCTTTGCAAGTGCCCTTGAATGGTAGTTTTCGGCTGGAAAATGTCCAGCATTCTAAAACTCCCCCTTTATTAGGTTTAGAAAATGGATTTATTTGATTTATTATACTGGCTAAAGTTGTATAATACTAATAATTGCTATTTTTTGGAACAATTAACTCAAACCAGTCTGATGACTAGAGCACATCATTTATTCTAAATCTGGTGGGTTTACAGTGCTGAAGCACCATTATAATCTCACAACATTGACATATCTGTATTTGGAGCCATGCTACACAGAGGACTCATTATGCGAAAAATAGCCTAGACAAGCCTCAGAAAAGGCAGAACTTGAAGCAATCCACTGCTTCTAGAGCTTCTTCTGCTATGGGGTAAATTCTTTTCTACTCTTATACGTTCTTTGACAACATGCTTGAGGGTAAGGAAGGCTGATGGTCAGTCTCCTTGGCCTTATATGTGGCTTTGGTAAACTGACTTTGACACCTGGAACCTAAGAGAGCAATCCTAAACAGGCCTACTTTGAATCTTTATTTACCGACATGGTGTACAGAACTTCTCTTTAGCATTTCCCTTCTTTTGCTTTATGTTTTGACTTCCAAGTGATCTGATTTCCTAACAACAACTCTATTTATATATATTCAATTTATATAAATTGGACTAATCTGCCTTTGGATGTGAACCTTCCTTGTTTAACCTGTGTTCTATATGTTAGAAATAAATGGATAATTTGAGAAATATGAGAAACTGAAGTAGCTCCAGATTCTAAATGGAAAGTATGAGGGCCCATTTGGAGTGAGTTTTTGTCTCCAGAGTTTTAACAAGGAAAGATCTCAGGGGGTAAGATTAAGAAGCCAGTTAAAATACCAGCTTTGCCTTGGTTTTCCTGAAGCTGCTCAGTGAATTTCATAGACTGACAGGTATGTGTACCTCAATATCCTGCAGTGAAATCCTGCACTCTACCCACAATAACACATGCATATGAACCATGGAAGTAGTATTGCTCCCATAAGCAACGACCCCTGCCCACATATTGTAATCAAAAGCTAGTGTATAAAATGGCATTTAAATTTAACAGAGCTTTAATATTAGTTACATTGTATTTCAGCTCTCAATGTTATGTATAGTGTAGGCACAACAAACCCAAATATTCAGATACAAACGAAACAGTTGTGAAGAGACCACAGCCTTGCTTTCATGAATTTAAGCATTATTTTCACCCCTTATTCTTCAGTTTGTAGACAAGGAATTGGATTATATCATTATAATCTGGATTTGAATGCACAGGCGGTACAAAGACAGTTTGGAGAATTATTACACAACTCAGTCAGACAAAAAGCTCCCCAAAGCTCCTCATCAAATATCACATTATTTGAATTTTGTCTAGGACAACATTCTCATTTTATTACTCCTATTATTTAGAATGCGATATTCTCTAAAGCAATAAGATGTTTAAGATTCATGTTTCTTTTCACTGTACTACAGTGTTTGCTTCACGCCAGAATATTAAAAATATCTTGCATTCAATAAAAAGGAGTTAAGTGTTTTAAACAGATGAGGCCTTTGGAAATTTAGTCTGGTTTTGAAATAGCCTCATTTGTTATGCACACTTATCAAATATTCATTAATAATAAATGGAATTAAAGAGGCCAGCTTACTGACAAATTATATTTCTCCCCTTCCAAACAGAATGATTGGATTTTAAATGGCTTTCTACAGTTCTCTCATCTTTGACCCTTAGCAATGTTCCAAGGGAAATGAACCTTTTGACTAACTAATTTGGTTTATTTGGAATGGACCTAATGACTACAGATAAATAAATGTAAAAGTTTTGGGCTGACAGATCACTAATTAACCTTGAGGGGGGAGGGAAAGCAAACAAACAATGGGATGCAATGTGGAGATTTTCAAATTCCCATCCTTGTTTGTGCTCTGAATGTTCTCCAACTGTCTTTATTTACCAATACAACACCTGTTTTCACCTCTCTTTCCTTGACAATTATTGTCCTAATTTTGTTCCAGTTTCTGACTTTTGGAAAAGCTTGATTGAAAACTTTAATGTGGATTACTAGTATTATCATTCTTCAGGGTCCAGTGCTACCCCAGGACTTCTAGATGTTACTTAAATCTCAAAATGGGGAGTGGATATGTCATCTGTGTGTGGAATCAATGAAGTTGTATGAGCATTAAGGCCCCAGAGCATACACAGCCTGCTGTCTAGTACAGTTTACTTGCTAAGCCCTCTCCCCACACAGTTGCATTTCCAGTCCTGATCAAACTGAAGTTAGTTACATATCCTTAATAGGGATGGGCACAAATCAGGAAAATGGAGGTTAGTGAAGGTTTGTGGTTTGTGGGGTCTCATGAACCACAAATCTCCATGAACCTTCCTGTTTAGTGAACCAGTTCATGATGGGGCACAGCTTTTGCATCACCACTTCCAGGTGACCTTGCCATTTGGACATCACTCGTGCACCTTTAAATGGCTTTTGCAAGCCTAGCCGTACACGAGTGACGTCCAAGCTCCCTTTAAATGGCTTTTGCAAGCCGCGCCGCCACCATGCAACTCCAAGTGAACTCAAAAGGCATTGAAATGCCTTCTGAGTTCACTCGCCGAGTTTCACCCCTGCCACAGTTGTCAATGGGACATTGCTAATTTTAAGCCCCATTGGTTTCAATGATATTGAAGTTCAGTACCCTTTAGTTCGATCAGGGCCTCTGTGTCTATGATGGTCTTGCCTATAAGAACTCTCATCTGAACAAGTCCACCTGCCTCCCTGGTACAACACAGAGCCTTTGGACTTTTTTAGGGCTGTGTGGGCCTCCTCCCCCTCCTGCTACTTTTCTGGGCATAATCCAAAGGTGATGGCTGTGCAGAGCCTGCAGCAATCTCTTAGTGCTACAGACTTATAGAACCTGCTGATGGAAATGCTGGAAGGAGTTTGAAAGGATAATTGTTTTATAAAGTCAAGGTGAGTAAACAGTAGTTCTAAATAACAGACACACATGGTTGGATTCCTGAAAATGAAATGAATTCATAGAAGCCGATCTTCCTCATCTTCTCATTCCTTTCCCCTGACACTCCTCCTCTGTAAAGCCACCACTGGGCTAAGGGACCCTTGGGAACCAAAGGTCATGCTACCACAGAAAGGAGGAATTGTCCCATAAATCTCCCCTTCGATCTCGGGCAAACTTTTGCACCATACGTTGAACTTGCTTTGCTCATGCAAGAGTGGGGGAGGGGGCATTTTGTCCAAGGTTCCCAAATGTCCCTCCCCACAATACTTGGCAGCAATTTTATGGAGCTGTGTGTGTGGGGGATCAACAAACTCCTTTTGTTTCAGGAGTTTGCAATCTAACTGATGCTTATTAACATGTGCAATTATTCTTAATCAAATGCAAAAACCAAAGCCATGTGACTAATCTTTTATCAAGACCAACCAAAATGCCACAAAACAGCTTTTGAGTTCACCGGAATTTTTCGTCACGCTGGATGTTAAAAAAAACGACAAAGCAAACCAACACAGAAAGGAAAGGAGAAGAAAAAACACATATTTCAGGCCATGGGGGTGAAGTTCCTTTAATTTGCATCAGTTAGGATTTTGCTTTGGACCAATGCACTTCCCTGCAACCTCTTGCTTTATAAAATGGTTTCTAAATAGATTTTTGCTGAAAAGTTTTGCAAGGAAATATTATATCCAGGAAGACTAAATGCACCACGCAAAATTAATAAGCAGGAAAAAATGACTAATTTATTACTTTCAAGATCTCAATGCAAGAGGGGAATGCTGAATTCTACAGTTTCACCCGGCTAATTAACTCTTTACTTCAGGCAAATCTGATGAGCCCTTTGTTCTCTTCAGGACCTTATACATATTTACAGTTTGCATAAAGACAGCAATTAATGTAATAAAATATGCTGTTTTTACATGCTGTTATCACTCCCAAATGCTTAAAAACAAAACAAAGATAGAAAAAGTGAAGCTGAAGTCTTTCATAAATAGATGCTCAAGGGACGTTTTAGAAAGTGAAGGTTCTCTTTAAAAGTAAAATTCCACTGTAATTTGGCCATTAAAATCCAAATGCTTTCAAGTTATTGACACATATATTCAAATATATGCTGAGAGCAGGTGTGGTACAGTGGCTAAAACTATGATGTAGGAAGTCCTGTGCTCAAATCTCCCCTCAGCCATGAATTCACCAGGTAGCTTAAGGCCAGCCATTTTTTCTCAGGCTGAGCCTTTCCTCCCATTCAGCAATATGGGCATAATAATACTTTAGAGCAGTTGTTTTCAACCTTTCCAAACCCAGAACCTACTGAGCTGCAACCACACAAGAAGTCAGGTGACAGAAGGGGGTGGGGAGGACAAAGTTATGATCTCACTGATGTCAAGTCTAGGACTGTGAGCAGCAGATCCAGGAAGCGTGAAAACAAAACAGAATCCAAACACCAGAAGATCTAGTGTACTGAGGAACAAGCCAAGAGTCAGAGCCTCTTCCCCACTGGGTGACATTGTCATCCTTTTGCTTCTCTCTGTGCATGTGTGTGAAAAGAGCGAGGAACCATGGGACCCTTGTTTTTATAAATGAGGACTGGCCAGATGGGCCTTCCAAAAGGCAGCCAATCATGACAGCTCTATAGACCTCACAACCCAGGAGGCAGAGCTTTATGAACCAGCTGATGGCCCCAAGCCATTGGCTGAAGATATTATAGGACAGGATATTGGCAAGGATTACTGAGATAATATAAGTGGAGTGCTTTGAACACTGTGCGTGGGCCAGTGGGCCAGTGGGTATATCCCACTGTCTTAACATCTAAACTGTGTTAGTTCAAGCCCCACGCTGGTGTGAGCAGCCAGCCTGTTGTCCCCAGCTCATCGTCCACCCAGCGATTCGAAAGCTTCGGCGAGTAGATAAAATGGGAACCACTTCTTAGAGAGGGTGGGCACGCCAATCTCCCTTGTGGGAGGGTGTTAGCTGACGGTCGGACATCCTGGTCAAGGCTCGGAAGGCAAAATAGCTTCTCGGATATGAAAGAATCCCTGCAATGGATGTTCCAGCCAGGCTGTGGCAGTGTGGCAATTGACATACAGGTCCTGAAGCCTGGCCAACATGCAGCCGTGCAGAAAACAACAGAGCCAAGCCAGAAGACGTCTATACCGGGCAGTGACAGCGCGTGCAATTATTATTATTATTATTATTATTATTACTTCACCTGAAACAAACAGTAGTAAAATCATCATACCCACAGGAGATTATTAGGGCTGTGGACATCCTGCCTTCTAGAACACCAGAAGTAATGGAGTACATAAATGATACATTCTCTTTCTCATCTGTGATGGCTGAGTTTCTCCTCACTTCTTGTAACATTTTGCAAATAAATAAGATACAAAGCACTTTGCTTCCTGAAATATACTATATACTGCTCCTAAATTACTATTGAAAGGATTCTGCAACTACTACTAATTTTCCAAAGGGCATAAAATACAGCAGACTTAACTGGGAAGGCATATGTGAGATCTAAATCAAAACAAATGACTGCCTCAGCCACCTATCTGAAAATGGCGCCCACCTGGCTCCACAACCCCTTATACCACGGCTAAAAGGGCAAAAAAGATTAGACATCTTCATCAAGATCTAGATGAAGTAAACCAGGAGCTACAAGCAGTGATCTATCTTAAGACGAACAGGCAGTTTCTGAGGAGCCTAGAAAATGATGAAAATTCAGGTCAGGTCCTGAAGGAAACATCAAAAAGGAGGCCAAAAAAGCTAACCTTTTAGGCCAAGCATTTTGTTGATATTAAGGCTCTAAGTCCTCAGTCCAACCACTATATCAAGGTGTTTGAGAGAAAAACCCACAGCTCAGCACATCTGGCTGAAATACAGTGTGGGTCAGAATATGATGAGTTGGACCTGTTTGAGTTTTGCAGTTCACTCCTACGGCAGCAGTCCAGGGAACTCATGAGGGTCACCAAGGAGCATCCTTAAGAGCATCAGAATACTCAGCTAACCTATGACAGGAAGGAGTCTGAGGTAGATTGGCAGCATTCAATGAAGTATTTTTGGAAAAACACCTGCTTTCAACCCTTGTCAATGGATTAGGCACGGAGCATCATCCAGGAAGCTAAATTACACAGTGAGACAAGAAGTCATTTTGTGTCAGTCGAAAACAGTCAGCTGACAGTGCAAACCCCTGGCCACTATGTTAGGCTTTTAGAATAAAAACAACGTTCTGTGAAAATGGCACCCTCCTGAAATATGACTATTGATCTTAATAACACATCACCTATTAAAAACATTATTCATAGAGAAGCTTGAGTCACTCCACTGCTGAGCAACACCCTTTCTTCTTTTTATTGTTCTCGGAAGCAGCTATGTACATTCATTCTCTGCCCTCCATCATGTGCTGCTGTTTGGAAACAGGTTTGGAAACCCTCCCAGCAGGGGATGTCCAATATCAACAAACCATTGTCAAGAGTCAGGCAGGTTTCTGCAGCAATTAGACTAGTCTTTTGGTGCGCTCAGAAGCCATCTTCAATATAGCTGTTTTCTTCAGTCTCATGCCTCAAGACATTTTCCAGAGCTTTCCCAGTCTGCACATACAAATGTGACTCCACACAGTATAAAAACTGTCTCTTGTCTGCCTGCCCCCATAGGCAAGAGTGTCCCAGTGAATCACTGGCAGATGGGAGCAATCAATTCTTTCCCAATAAACACTATCAGAGCCTCAAATGCAACAGCTGTGGAGAAGATTAACAGATGTAAGGGCCTTTTAAAATGGTAATTGAGGTGGTTAACCCTTGGAGTCTATATGAGCACTCAACAGACTAGAAATCAAATGATTGTGCTGGACAATGTTTTAGGTTTGGCAAGATACACTAATGTGCATAAAAATGTTAGGAGACTCCTGAAGTATTACGAGTTTTTAAAAAACATCCCCCCACCCCCGCTGTGCAAGGGTTACTGACTTACTTATATGAGTAGTGCCAATCCCAGGCAAATTTGATGAATGCCTGAGAACTCATATATCAGAGAATGTTACAAATGAGTTACACTGTTAGTTATGTTCACTACTTAATACTGACCTTATTTAAACAAATATCATAGGAAGCCATTAGAAACAGCACCCCCCAGGTCGTAACTGCAGCATAAGGCCATTTTATTAGGATGAATCAAAAGTTTCCCAGAACTTTTTATCAGGATAGATATTAAATATTTAAAATGGTAGAAGGAGAAAAAGGAGCTTTAAAGCATGATGGAAAAGTCCAAAATGAGCAAAGCCTTCTTGAAAGGGAGACTAGAAAGTGTTTCAGACTTAATTAGATCAGATGGCACCGGGTACAAAACAGATTTCAAGTTAGTGGGATAAAGAAGAAAAAAATTCCCTTTGAAAATATAAAAAAGACTGCAGATAATAATTAATTGGAAATCACAGGTTTTTTGTAAGGCAGAGAGACAAGAATGAGATAGTGCTTCTATTAACAAAGCTGGACTATTCATTTTAGGTCATTTTTGACAGTCAGTAGAAGCCAAATTGGACAGCGTTGTAGGAAGGCATGTATGTTACATAAGCAAAACCCTATTGGAAGACCTTTAATTTTAGAGTTCACTAATGCAGAGCATTATAATTTAATACTATTCATTTTGCAATATGTATGTTGTTCTAGCATTTCTTTGATAGGTACTTTTGGTACTTACCAAGAGCATAAGGAAGCCATGTTAGTCCGTGAGAAAAAAATTCATATATGTTTGCACACCCATTTGTTTGGGACAGAGTATTCTCATGCACAAATTTCACTGTAACATATACACGGTTGCTGATGTGCATTTACAATCCATGCAGCCATCTATACAGAACACTGATACTACCTCTATAAATTTTAATATAGAGACAGCATTTTATCTCACTACAGAAAAATGGCTTTCGTTGCCTTGACTTTAGCTTGGAGAGTGACAGGGGAGGGTGCCACAGAAAAATGGCTTTCGTTGCCTTGACTGATTACCTTAGCTTGGAGAGTGACAGGGGAGGGTGTCCCCATTGATTCTCCTGGACCTCGCAGCAATTTCTGGACTACGGTAACTGCGCTGGAAGTGGAGGGCAATTCCAGTAGGTGGTGCTGCTCGGTTCCATGGTGTTTATGCTATGGGGTCTCAGGGATCCATCATGTCCTCCATACTATTTAACACCGACAATAAACTGCTGGAAGAGATTGCCTGGGGATTTGGATTGTGGATGATACCTATCTCTATTTCTTCTTTACAGCAAAGCCAGGTGGATCTGTGGAAGCCTTGAACAGGTGCCTGGAGAAGGTAACAGGATGGATGAGGGCCAATAAAGTAAAGCTCAGTCCAGACAATACTGAGATGCTATGGCTCAATGAAGAAGCTGCCTGGGAACTGTGTTGCATCCCCCCTAAATGAGCAGGTTCACAGCTTGGGGGTGCTACTGGGCTTTGGCTAGTTTGACAGCTAAAACTGTTCTTCAAAAAGTGTAATCTGGCCATAGTGATCCATGTTCTGATCACGTCCAGGTTTGTTTACTGTAATGAGCTCTACATCAGTAGGCGACAGGGATCGTATCATCCCAGGGCTGAAAGATCTGCATTGGTTACCCAACAGTTTATGGGCACAAAAATGCTGGTTCTTACCTTTAAGGTCCTCCTAAATAGCTTGGGGCCAGGATACCTGAAGGACCATCTCCTCCCATACTAACCAGACTGCCTGCTAAGATCTGCTTCTCAGGCCCCACTCTCCTTCAGAGGTAAAACAGTTGGTGACTAGAGACAGGGCATTTTTGGTGGTAATACCTCGCCTTTGGAACACCCACCCCCTTGAGGCTCACCTGGATACTTTCTTTTAGTTGTCAGGCCAAAACACATCTTTTTACAAAGGCTTTTAATTAGAGATCTTATCTGCTTTTTAAATGACCTGCTTTTGTTTTATGGACAGTTTTAATGCTGTTTATATCCAGTTGCTTAATGGTTTGTGCTTAATGACTTGTTTTTATATTGTTAGAGTGTTTTAATTGTAAGCTGCCTCGAGCAGGACTCTGAAGAAGCAGCAGAAAAAGATCCTAAATAAATAATAGAGAAAATGTGAAATAGAGCATTATAGTGTACTAGGAGTAAGGCCTGTTGTGGGAAGAAATACAAGGAACTCTAGAAAGATGCTCCAGGTAAGTGTCCTGACTGTGGCTGGTGGGGCGGCAGAGGGAAGGGGAAAATAGAAGGAGGTGAGCCATGTTTATTTCCTTCTGCTTAGCTATAAGGCAGGGCTGTCTCAAGTCATTTTGCTGCCCCAAGTGGGTAGTATGGGAGGAGAGCCACATGGTAACAGGTATGGTTCCCTCCACCCCTGACTTATGTTGATTTGGGGTTATGCAGTGGCAGCTAAGGTAGAAAAGCACCTCCTCCTGTGCCATATCTTCTGGGTTCCAAGAGTCTGGAAAGCAGTTACATAGCCAGTTACAGGGTTGCCAACTCTGGGTGGGGAAATACCTGTAGATTTGAGGAGTAGAGCCCTGGGAGGGTGGGGTTTGGGGTGGGGAGGGACCTCAGCAGGGTATAATGCCATAGAGTCCATTGTCTTCAGGAAAACTGATCCTGGTTATCTGGAGATCAGTTGTAATAGTTGAGAAATTTTCTGTAGGGGAAATGATGTGCTGTGCCTGGGGAATTTCTGGGAGATCTCCAGGCCCCACAGGGAGATTGGCAACCCCAGTGAATGTTTAGGGGAAGATTGGGAGATGTATTTTACCTCAGGACACAGTCAATGACTCCCAGCAGCAACAGCAAATTGTTTAGAATGTTGGAGGCGAGGGCCAATCAGGCTGTGTTCTGACTGGCTATGGGGGGGAGGATGACGTGCAGAATGGAGCAAGGCCCAATCAGCCCGCATATGCAAATGACCTTGAAAGGCTGGCCCAATCAGGTAGAAGGTAAGTCATCAGGAACACGGCTAGACTTTTATATACATCTAGACTAGGAATAAGGCTCATTGCGGAAATAAATACAACGAGCTCTAGAAAGAGGCTCTGGGCGGATGTCCCAGCCTTGGGCACTCAGTGTCAATTTGCTGTGGCGACCTCAGCAGGGTATAATGACACCGAGTCCACCATTTTCTCCAGAGGAACTGATCTCTGCTACCTGAAGAACAGTTGTAATTTTGAGTGATCTCCAGCCCTCACCTGGAGACTGGCAATGATGGTTTTCCCCAACAGGCACTAAGGGGAAATGTATTTTACCTCAGAACACATTTTACCTCAGAACAGCAACAGCAAACTGTTTAGAATGTTAGAGGCAAAGGCCAATCAAGCCGCATATGCAAACGACCTCTGTGTTCCGAGGCAAAGGCCAATGAGGCCGCATATACAAATTACCTCTGTGTTCTGACTGGCAGTGGGGGGGAGAGGAACAGCAAACTGTTTAGAATGTTGGAGGAGAGACTCAAGCAGCCAGTGGACAGGGACAGATTCTGAGTGACACAGCAGGGCGCCAACCAATTTGGGAGCATGTGGAATGTTCTGGAGAGCGCCACCACCAAAAGGCTTTTATATATAAGGAGAGATAACTATTCCTTTTGTAATGCATGAAATGTTTTAACAGTTAATATATGCAGATTAATTTTGTAATTTCATCTACCTACAGTGATCTCTTTTTTCCTCTACACAAATTATTTTTGGCTGAATGAACTGTCCTCTGATGAAGCTCTGTTTGCTACTGACGTCTTAATAGACCATTCCAACAAAGCAGAGTTTTAAATTGCCTTATAAAGCCCAGCAGGGATATTTTCCAAATTGTCAGAGAGATTCATGTGAAACAGCAAGGACAAGCCCCTTTCCTTAAAAACTGTGGCTTTGTTTTAACCAAGCAACTTCACCAGCTGTGCTGCAAAAGCTACATTGTGTTTCAGCTCCAACCATGACATCATGACTTCTGCCTCAGGAATTTTACTTAATCTAATCACAGAAGGTGGCCAACTCAGGGAGGCATTGTCAGCTCAAAGCACTTCAACTGAAACACTGAAGCAGTGGTGCCAGATAGCCTTGCATTTAAACATTTGGCCAGTTTTTATTGTCCAGGGGTAAATCTCCAGTTCCATATTATTTTATCAACAGCCTTTTATAATTAAAGAGCCAAACTATGCCAAATTTCAGAGCCAGAGATCAAGAAAGAACCAATATAAGAAAGCCAATTTACATTAACTGAAAATATACAATTTAACATAATCAGCATAGTAGGCATGTGGATTAATAATTCGAAGCATTTCTGCAGCCCAAACACTGGTGGCTGTGAGCTCCTTATTAGGAAATGTCACACATGAGGTCACTCAGTAAGTCGCAAATGTACACAGGAGCACACTGTGTGATTATTTCTTGCAGTGGCATAAATCTGCTCTTGGTTTGCACTTGAATTATTGACAATAGTTCACCTCTCTCTCTCATTTCCCTTTCTGTAAAGCACATCTAAGGGCCAAACTATACATTATGTTTTTGAAGAGCTGGGTTTGATTTCCCAAAGATGTAGCTCCAAAGGTGGGTTCTTACCATCTGGGCATTTTGGCTCGTTAAAACAGCATGAGCCCCTCCTCCCCTTATGCTGGCGTCTGGAGCCCAACTGGTCTCCCTGGGGCTTTAAAAATGCCTTTCTGTGGATCCTTATCGCAGGATGTTGGTAGGCAATGCACCATCTCTGAGGCATTATTTATTTATCTCAAATGATCTTCGTTTTTACTTATTTATTTTAATTGCATTTATACTAGTTCTAGTCCTTTCCTTCTGTTCTACTTTATCAGGTTTTTATTCTTGCTTGTTGTTCCCTTTAAACTCTGTTTTGTAAACCTAGTGTTGAAGTCTCCCTTCCTTCTCTTGTGAAGGATGGGTGCAGTAGGAGTGCTTGGAAAACAGTTCAAAGGGTTTCTCATACTGTTTTCTTATCATTCCTGATTCCTCTCACTCTTTAAGGCCCTTTCTGTACTCTCCTTTTAATCCATGTTCACCGTGGTGTCCTCCAAGCAATTCTGCACTAAAATTGAATTCAACCTTTCCATTCTGCACTAAAATCGAGTTGAACATTCTTTTTATTCTGTCCCCCCCCCATTCTGCATTACATTGGCCGCGTTCAGACTGGCAGTTTGGCCCGACAGCCAAACGTTTCAGGAGCGTTTCACTAGCGGATTAAAGGGGCGGGTTCACACAGGCACAGCTGTCCGGCGTCCCCCAGCCGTACTCAAGCTGTCTTGTACCGCTTCCCTCCTGAGTTTTAAAAGTACCTGGTGGAAGTGGTAGCAAACCGTGTGGAGAGTGGGTTGATTCCGGTTCCCTGACGTGTGAACGCAAGCACTGTAAGGCGGGAACAGACCGCAGTCGTTGATAATAGGCGCTGGCTGTTTCCGCAGCAGGCGCCATGCGCCCATGTGCATAGGCGCATGCAGCGGAGCGCAGAAACAGCCGCTAACAGCCCGCCAGGGGTGGGCCAACAGTGCGAACGCTCCCTTGCGCTTCCTCCATGGTATCCTCCCACTTCTTTTGCTGCAGTGTGAACGGGAATACCACGACGAAGCCGTTCCGGGTCCGTTCTGGGTCTTCTTTGACGCGACTCCCTAGTGCTGAAAACTGCCAGTCTGAACGCGGCCATTACCTCCCTTCAGTAGTCTGCCCAGTTTCAGCCTGCTGTTGCCCTGGGTTATTTGGATGCTGTTTTGCCGTGGACTTAAATTGCCTCAACTCGAACACTGAGAAAATCCGGAGTGGCAGGCAAATGAAGAAAGGACCTCTCTTATCTTCTCTTTCCTTTCCCTCCTTTGAAGAACTGCTAGTGTGTGTTTTAGGCTGTAAGGGAAGTGAGAGAAATGCTCTGAGTTCTGGGTATAGGGTGTACGCCTGTTTAGCTTATGCATATACTTGCTCATTTAATATCTTTTATTGTACTCTATATGAGACAGGTGCTCCATGCTTTTAATTTTATGTTCTGGAATTATTATTTATCTAATTAGTTAAACTGGTTTCGTTTAAATTAATTAATTGCTAGACTTAATGTTCAATTAGCTACTTAGCTATTTAGTCAGTCTGCCTTTGCCTGCTAGTCATTAAGTTACTTAGCACTTTTCATGCTAATTGTAATCTAGTTTTTCCCTCTCTCCCCAGGAGATATCTGCTAGAGTTATAACAGAGCTTTTAAAACTTATGATTAACTAGTTTTATTTTAACCAGCTGCTGGATTTCTTTTTTGTTTTATTCTGTCTGGGGGGTGGGGTGGGAATAGTCCCTCTGACTTTTGTAGGCTTCCAGTAAACCCAATAATCATTTTTCACCTTCACAAGATAACTCTTTTTCTCCTCAGAGGTAAAATAGTTACAAGTTAATTCACTCACAATCCTACACGGCTTAAACATATTTCCATGTTGCCCTCTCCTGACCTGCTCACTGAGGAAAAGGATTCATCCCCTGAGAAGGACACACTTTAGCTTCTAGCCTCACAGACTTTTCTAATTGCTGAGACTTTAATGAGGACTTATGATGAAATCAGTGCTTTGTACCAAGCCATTTCTGTCAAGTTGGGGGGAGTCATACTTTATCTTAGGTTCTATCTGGACCTATAGCTATACTCAAAACAATTCACAAAGAGGCTATGAAATACCACCTAGGAAGCCTATAGGAAACT
This sequence comes from Gekko japonicus, assembly GCF_001447785.1. Classification (NCBI taxonomy): domain Eukaryota; kingdom Metazoa; phylum Chordata; class Lepidosauria; order Squamata; family Gekkonidae; genus Gekko; species Gekko japonicus. Next base: position 125,129 of record NW_015164687.1, read on the forward strand.
CTCTGATGTTAGAACCTTGTAAAATATCACTGTTCACATGCCCCTTTTGCGGGAGAATTATTGATTGGAGAGGGAAATGGGTGCATTAACAAGCATTTGGCTTATCTCCTGGATAGCTCTCCCAGAGATGTAGATCTGAAATTTTTTAGGTACTTCCTGGCCCTATTAGAGAAAAACGGCTTATGTTTATGTTCTATTTCCCCTGTGTTCCTACTTTGATTATTACCAAACAGCGGTGGTTCTCCCCAATGAAACTTTACTGTAAGAAACCTGTGGCAATATCCTACAACCAACAAAGGGGAATAAAATCACACCTAGGCACTATACACGACCTTTTATTTATCTTTTCCCAGTAAGAAAAGATTCACATCCAAGCCTGATCCCAACAACTAGGTATTCAGCCATGAATATTAAAGAACTGCTTGTGACCCTAAAATGTTGCCCACATTTCCAAACTTATAAGTTTGGAACTGTGGGCGACTTTTTAGGGCCACTGGATAGGACAGACTCCAACAATGCAGTTCTTTTGTATCTTGTCAAATTGGAACAGATTAACATCATTGCCAGGCTACAGAATCTTAAAGAAAATTTGAAGTTGATTACTAAGAACCAAGCAAGTGATGGTATGGGTGGTTCAGTTCACCTCATTCTTGTAGTGAAAAATTCTAGCAACAAATTGTTAAAATTGGAAAGCCAGCCCCAGTTGAACACTACAAGGGAGACTATTTCCTACCTGGCTAAAAGTTCTTTCTGTGAAATATCCCCACATAAAGAGTTATCTACATACGTCTCATCTGGAAAAACAGTGGGAATCTTTCCCATTCCCCTGGAAACCCCTGGCATAATTCATTCTGTCAACCCCAGTCTTGACCGGATTACCCAGCCCTCAGTTTGACTATCTCCTTCCACAAGAATATTAAGCTGGAATGTGGCAGGTTGGTCTACCAAGGTTAGCTGCGAGCAGGGCTATTTTGGGGCAGGAACGCACAGGAACGGAGTTCCGGCTGGCTTCAGAGTTGGCCACACCCACTACACCCAAGCCAAGAGAAGGCAGTTTAAATTGCCTCCCCTCCCCTCCAAGGGCCGGCTTGCCCAGGCTTCTCACAGCCATGGGGCGCCCGGGCAAGCCAAGGGAAGGCATGGGGGTGTGGCCTATTATGCTAATGAGCTGCACTGTCAGGGTTGTGGCCTCATATGCTAATGCGTTTCTGCTGTTGGGTGTGGCCTATTATGCTAATGAGTTCCTGCTGGGGTTTTTCTACAAAAAAAAGCCCTGGCTGCGAGTACATCAAGCTATTGTTATCTGTTTTTGATATTATATTTGTCCAGGAACCCTGAAGAAGATATATTTTCCTGGCTATTTAGCTTTCTTTCAAAGTTTATCAAAAGGCCCTTTGGGCCATCCTCAAGGAGAGCTAGTGTGTCTGATTTCCATGGCGTTGCCCATCCATGATTCTGAAATGATTATAGCACAGGATTTTGTTTTAGTAAACACTGGGGTCCCTTTTTATAATTTTATTCACAGTATATATGCCCCTTGCAACTTCATATGGATCGAATGATAACTGGGCCTTGTTGGGCAAAATATTTAATAAAATTAAAGCCAATTTCCCAAAAAGCTCATTTTTCTTAGTGGGTGATTTAAATGCAAGAATAGGGACCGACGATGATCGTTTAATTTAAAAACTGTATGGTCCTAACAATGGTTAGTGGAAAGGAGGGCCAATATAAAAACTATTTATAAAAAGAGGTACATGTATTTATTGATAATATCAAATTAAAACATATATAGGGGCCCAATTACAACCAATATACATAAACCATAATCATAACCAGGGCTAAAAAAATGACCTGACGCGTTTCGGCCGAATCGGCCTTCCTCAGAGGTCATACAAATGTGGCTAGATGGTAAATAGTTACATTCATAAAAACACAATCAAAAATATATACAAAATACAAATTCAATCAGGACGATAAAGAACCTTCTTAGATTGTGTTGCCACAATGTACACAAGTAAAAAGCAGTGTACATTGTGGCAACACAATCTAAGAAGGTTATTTGTGGACCATAGGTTGATTTTATAACTACTGGCCTAGTGATTGCACTAAAAAGGTTGTATGCGCATATTTACCCTGTGCCTGGTTATTTTTCTTCTGAACAATTTTCTTTATGGTCCTGATTGAATTTGTATTTTGTATATATTTGGGCCCCTATATATGTTTTAATTTGATATTATCAATAAATACATGTACCTCTTTTTATAAATAGTTTTTATATTGGCCCTCCTTTCCACTAACCTTTGTTTGGTTTTGGAGTTCTTTGTTAGGTTTAGTTTTTTTCCCTTTCTTGTTTCTGCTGGTCCTAACAATGAACATTTCCTTAATTCCTGGTGGTTTTGACAGTTATCAAAAGATGTGGTAATAAATGCCAGTGGCTTGAGGCTAGAGTTTCTATTCCCCCAATGGGGGCGGGGGTTTGCCCAATTTCATGGCCCCCAATCCGCCTGCCCCGATTTGGCCGGCGGGGGAAATCCCACACCTAAAGTGTCTTGTTTGTACCAACGTGCAATGATCACCCAGAGATAACATCATCATGCCAGGCATGTTGCGGGGGGGGGGGGGATGCTCAATCGTTTAAGGAAAACCCATAGAGTTTTTCCTTAAATGACAGTGTCCCCTGCAATGTGCCCTGCACTATGACATCACTTCCGGGTGATGTCATTTTGGCCCGTGTGCTTCACGCAGGTGCCAAAGACATCCTGGAGAAGGACCAAGACCTCACCCACTGGCAGCCAGGAAAGACCTGGCAACCCTAATTGAGGCTGGTCACTTTTGCTATCCAAAGGAATTTAGTAATTCTGAACCAGATAATTGATCCAAGTGGAGATTATACTTCCTTGGGCTTCAAAGGAGCTAGGGTTGTTATTTTATTGTTGCTCCTGATCTCAGTTCATTGGCTAGCTTCCAGGGAGTTTTTGGGTAATGATCATCTCCTTATTTTATTGCATATGAACATGCCTTATGTCCAGCTCTCTGTAATCGGGCAAGACTGTATATCTCAGAACCAAAACCTACTATGTCTGATCTGCTGGAATGACAACATTACTTGCCTGGCCCAAGATATGATGGGCTCCCCAGAAGGGTTATAAGGAGATCGTTACTTGGGTCTGTTGTCGCTAGGATCTTTCTCACTCTCTTGTATAGGCTATTGTCCCTCTTCAAGCCCTTCTACTCTAAAATTTCACCGGATAGCACTTCTTTTGTGACATCTATGGCCCCTAAGAATTCTGGTACATGGTTTGACAAAGAGTGCAGGCTTATCAAAAGAGGACTATAGCAAAAACATGGGGAGCTTTAGAACAATACCATACTTCTTCTGAGGGAATTCTTGGCTCTTAAGAGATACTATAGAGATCTAATAAAGCATAAGAAGAAGGAGAACTTATGTAGGAACTAGAGATATTTTTGGCTATAAAAATTAATGACAACTTGGCATTTTGGGCAGTTATCAATATGGGAACTAGGACTCATGGCAACATTCTCTTCCAGATTCATCCAGAAGTCTGGAATCATATTTTTTAAAAAACTGGTTTGCTATTCCTAGGGAACTTTATAGTCCTGAGATATTTGAAACAGTTGGCCCTCTTCCAGAATGGCCTGAGGTGACCCCTTCTCAAATTGAAGTCTTGATCCATCACCTCCAGTCAGGGAAGGCCCCTGAGCAGACCTTATCCCAAATTAATTATTCAAATTAAATCCATCTTGGTGGGTAGAGAACCTTGCTCCACTGTTTTTGCAAATAATTGTTCTGGGGTCATCCCAAAATTTTGGAGGCACATAATAATAGTTCCAGTCTTCAAGAAGGGTCAGTCCTTGGACCCAAGCTGCTATCGTCCAATTAACTTCTAGTGTCCTGGCCCCACTGGTGGAACCTGGTATTTTTGGCCACTATGTGACAGAGTGTTGGTCTAGATGGGCCATTGGCCTGATCCAACACTGGCTTCTCTTATGTTCTTATGTCCTTGGGCAAACTATACTCTTTATATTTGCTAGATGCCTTAACTGATTGGCTTAAACAAGGTGGCATTTTGGGTCAGGAGCAGATAGCATTTAGGAGAGGCAATTCAAATTCAGCCCATTGTCTAGTTTTAGATCATCTGACAGAAAAATACACTCATTTCCCAAATAGCAGCTCTTGTGTAGGATTTATTAACCTGAAAGGAGCTTTTGATACCACCCGTAGAACAAGACTCCGGGAAAAGCTGCGATGCACCACAACTGATAAAAGGCTGCCGTGGTTCATGCAGCAACTTCATGCAGACCTTACAGCTCAGGTCCGCTGTGGCTATGGTGGCAAGCTGACTGAGACCACTTCCACACTGTCATTTTTGTCACTTGTTTGTCCCTCTTGCTTCAGGGTTTTGTCCCCCCCCCAGCTATGTGTTTGCTCTCTCTAGTAATCCCAGAGGCAGCAAAATACATGTGGAGGGGGGGGGGGAGAACCCAAAGCAATAGGGAAAAACAGGTGACAAAAATGACAGTGCAGATGTGGCCTGTGCCATTTAACCTTGATAAAGAGGTTACACAGGGCTGGCTTTCGGCCCTGTTTTTGTTCAACCTTTTATATGAAGGATCGTTTGACTTTCTTTAAGGAGCATTGTCATCCACCTCATTTGGCCAGTTGCAATATTCCAGTTTTGCTTTATGTTGATGATTCTGATCTACTTTATCGG
>NW_015164687.1:129871-131116 GCF_001447785.1 Gekko japonicus
GGTTTGCAGAGATCATTCAACATTTTCTCTGAGTATTGCAGTAAGGAAGGCCTGAATATAAACTCATACAAATGAGTTCAACATCTCTGCCCTGCACTCTTTAACTGACCCCACTAGACTCTGTGGGCAGAAATCCCTATGCTTGTGGGAAAACTTTGGGGGTTCTAAGCCTAAAACACTCAGTGAATCTGATGACACTAGACTCAGGACCAGACCCTCCCCCCCCCAAAAAAATCAGACAATTCTTAATTAACTCGTGGAATCCACTGCCACAAAACATGACTCTAGCCATTAGCTTAGATGGCTTTAAAAGGGGACTAGACAACTTCAAGGAGAGAATAGATTTGCCAACACCTATATTAACCAAAATGTCTAAACTCAGGGCTATTTTTGGGCAGGAACACACAGGAATGGAGTTCCGGCTGGCTCCCAAGTCGCCCACGCCCAGCAGGAACTCATTAGCATAATAGGCCACACCCAACAGCAGAAACTCATTAGGACTGGCTACATTAGGGGTGTGTGGCCTAACATGCAAAGGAGTTCCTGCTACAAAAAAGCTGTGGGTTTGGACAACAAACAAGGTAAACAGAATAAGAAGCAAAAGGTGGGTGTGGCTGGATGACCACACTTCTGATAACATGGGGGTGTGGCCTAATAGGTGAATAGGCTGTACTGTCAGGGGTGTTGCCTAATATGCTAATGAGTTTCTGCTGTTGGGTGTGGCCAATTATGCTAATGAGTTCCTGCTGGGCTTTTTCTACCAAAAAAGTCCTGTCTAAACTGAAACCCCTATAGCAGTAGCCATAAGAAAAACAATAAACTGCTGTCTTCGTGCCTTGTTATAAGAACATTCAACTTGCAATGTAGTTATGTTACTATTCTGATTGTATGGGGTTTAGAGAAGTTTATTTCACCCATACCAGAAGATCTACTAATCAGAACTGCATTCTTTTAGAACATATAATTTTACATTGAATTATAGAAACTATTAATTCTTAAAACTCTCTTAATTAAAATCTTAACAACAACAAACCTGGCTGTAGTAGCTTCCAAACTGGCTTTAAAAAAAGGTGACTTCTCTAACAATATACTTTTTGAAAGAAAATTACACTTCATTTATATTTTGGTTGGAGTGCCCCCATGTGGATGATGCTGTAGTTGGGACTGTAGAACTGTAATAAAGCAAAGTTCCACGTTATACTTACATTATATGGAAGTGAGTTTATTAATTTTTGGTAGAAAACT
>NW_015164687.1:131128-131399 GCF_001447785.1 Gekko japonicus
CCTGCTGAGTAAAGATGCTTAGGATGACAGCTGATGTGAATGTCCTGCTGATATTCAATATCTAAATATAATAATGGATTTCTAAGATTGAAGAATAATGCAAACTACAAACAACTGAAGCCAATGCATTTCCCCTATAACTGTTAGCTGAAAAGAAAACCAGTGATATATGCTTTGCAAACTGTATTACATTAAGGCCACAATCTTAAGTATACTTAACTAAAATTAAGTACCAGTAAAACCAATAAGACGTTATGCAAACAATGTTAGG